>NC_045511.1:22902350-23019850 GCF_009650955.1 Corvus moneduloides
TTGCACAACATGACTGCCTGCCAGCTGTTGCCTTTGCTTCCTGTTCTTCATCCTACAAGTTTTTAAGCAGCTTTTTAGATTATTGTATGTTTGCATTCCAGTGTGTTCAGGAAGAGAAGACTAAGAAACTTCTGTAGAATTTTTTTCACCTTTTGATTTTCTTTTTTTTCCATTTTTGTACAGTTTAATATCTAGATGTCAGGTGTTCTCCTGTGGGACTGCCTAGGGGTTCTGTGAGGGGATTTCTGATTATTTTTCTGCCCTTCCTGTCAGTGGACAGCCATCCATATCTGCCAGCTTTGCCACTGACAGCAGATCTGTCCTGCATGAGTTGAAGGAGCTGGTGTGTGGCTGCATCTCGCATAGACCCCCTTCACAAGGAGCCAGTAATTGTTAAATAAATTATATGCTTTATTGTCCGCATGTTAATAACTCTAATCCCACCTCCAACTACCACGTTTAGAAATGTGATTAGGGAGGATTATACCTCACCTAATGCCTAATCAGTTGTCTGTTCTTAGCTGGCCTTTTATTTCCACACACGCAACATAAGGGATCTAATCAAACATCTCGCACGCATGGAAAATGCCGAGCGAGTTAAAAATCAGTTGAGTGAGAAAAGGTAACAGCTAGAAACCAGACGTGACTGAAACATCAGCCAGTGTGGTTACAGCTCTGGGCAACACCCAAACTCACACCCTGAGCATTTATTTAGGCTGATTAAAAACCAAAAGGGCTGGAGGTAGATCTCCATCAGACTGGTTTTCTGGTGGTTTGGGTTTTTTTCCTGACAAAATGTGGTTGGGTTTTTTTCCCCTCCTCATACAATTCTTGGTTTTATTTTATTTTATTTTACATAGGAAAATATGGATGCCTTTTCCAGCAGTACTAATGAGCAGGCTGGTGAGTGCCACAGCTCAGGAGCTGCCTAACCAGTGTCCCTCAGAGCTGGTCCCTGAGCACCACTCCTTGCTCCCTATCTTGATGTGAGGTTCAGTTGCTAGGACTTGGCAGTGAACATGAAGTGACATCCTACTGTCCCAAAGTAATCCATGGGTGAATCTTCAGTGAGTAGAGTCATGGGATAGGATGCCTTTCCCCCTTGACTGTGCAGCCTGAAATCACCATCTACTCCACCTCACCAAGGATTCACATCACACAAGCACCCAGAAATAATCACTTCTTCCCCTAACAAAGACAAGGGAGACAGGCAGCACGTCGTGGAGTTCCCCAAGTACTTTAACACCAAGAGAAATGGCTTAATGAGAGCCAGTAGGGTCTAGAAATCCCCTTCCAAAAAGATGAAGGACCAAAGAAACCTTCCCTACCATAACTTGGCATAACCCTGTTGCCACTATGGGAGTCACCCCAGTCATCCAGCTGAGGTTTATCTCCTTTTTCTTGGAGCACCAGCTCTGTCTGCTTTCTCCTTCCTTTGACACATCCCCATGCCCAGCAACAGTTCTTGGGCAGGCAGAGCCAAAGGGACCCAGCAACTGGAGACAGAGTTTGGAATTCTGGTGGCTGCACTCCAAGAAAGGTTTGTCAAGTCTGTGTACTGCAACAGCACAAGGACCTGGAGCTGCTGCAGCCAGTCCAGAGGAGGCCACCAAGATGCTGCAGGGCTGGAGCTCCTCTGCTCTGCAGCCAGCCTGGGACAGCTGGGGGTGTTCAGCTGCACAAGAGAAGGCTCCAGGGAGAGCTCAGAGCCCCTGGCAGGGCCTAAAGGGGCTCCAGGAGAGCTGCAGAGGGACTGGGGACAAGGCATGGAGGGACAGGACACAGGGAATGGCTTCCCAGTGCCAGAGGGCAGGGCTGGATGGGATATTGGGAAGGAATTGCTGTCTGTGAGGGTGGGCAGGCCCTGGCACAGGGTGCCCAGAGCAGCTGTGGCTGCGCCTGGATCCCTGGCAGTGTCCAAGGCCAGGCTGGATGGGGCTTGGAGCAGCCTGGGACCATGGAAGGTGTCCCTGCCCATGGCAGGGTGTTTGGAATGAGATGATCCTTAAGGTCCCTTCCAACTCAACCCAATCTATGATCCTACAGATTTGTTAAAATTTAAAAAAAGAAAATAAAATCACATTTTCAAGTATTTTCATGTTGTTGTCACTTTTTGTTTCAACTTTTTGTTCTCTTTTGCTTTTAGTTTATAATTACAAGACCCTGCTGAGGCCTGGAATGGTGAGAGCCTTGTGGAACCTTGGTGCTGTTGGTTTGTCTACAGTGTTTGTTATCAGGAAAGCCAAGGACTATGTTTAGGGGAGAATAAAGGAACAAATAATTGGCAGAGAACTGAAATTATGTCCTGAACATCAACAGAGATGCAAATCAAAGTATCGTGGAGAAATACCCAAGGATTTAGCAATTCTGGATTAGAAAGAGGATTTCAGCCACGTATTTCAAATCTCTAATCTCAAGTGAGCAAGTAATCTAAACCCACTTAATAACAATGAATGAAATTATATCTTAGCTAAGTAATTACCCCCTTTTTTCCTTCATATCATTCAGAATAAATATATTTCATGAGCTTTCATTGGAACATTACTTTACATTGCAATGATTTTAACTATTGAATTTTAAATATCTGTTCTCTTGGTTGACCGAAATGGAACTTCCTCCTGTACAGCCTGGTGCTAATGTAACCCCAGCTGCTCCTTTACTAGAGCTCTGTCCTTGAATTTGCCAACTTGGCTGCTTCAGAGAATTCCAGGTGGCAACTAAGTTTTGAAGGGACACAGATGAGTTGTGGTGGAGGCTGTAGCAGCCAGCTTTCCGATGGACACCTTGAATCTGATCTTACATAGTCCAGAGATGCTGTTAAAGCCATTCCAGCAAGGCAGCACTTGAGAATTCCATCTGAGGGCCAATACACACAGTGAAAGTGGGAGATACTTTGCTAGCGGCTAAGAACAAGGCTGAGCTTGCTTATGCCTGGGCACAAACATAGACTAACTTCTGGAGTAATCAGAAGAAGGGGAATCAGAGCATATCTGAAGATGCCCCTTCCCTGGGAGTGTTCCAGGCCAGGTTGGACAGGGCTTGGAGCACCCTGGTCTATTGGAAGGTGTCCCTGCCCATGGCAGGAGGTGGAATGAGATGATCTCTAAGGTGCCTTCCAAGCCAAACCACTCTGTAATTCTGTGAAGAGGGTCATGAGGCCCTCTGGGGTTTTCTTGCAGCCCACCAGCACAGTGTGGCACCTTGTTGGCCAGTGGTGTCAGGGGCTGCAGCTCTGCCTCTCACTCAGTGCAGTCCCACAGCACAGATGGGCTCAGCCTCTCCCTCTCCCCTACATGATCTTGAAAAGCCTTGGGTGGGTGCAAGCAAGCAGAAGCATTAGTGGAGCTTCCCCATGGCTGAGTGGGCAGAGAGAGGCAGTGATCAGAGAGACACTGGTCCAAGCCCTGCCAGGGAGGGCAGCAGCCTGAGTCTGCACTCACTGCATTCTGGTTTATGCTGTCATTTGCCTCATAAGTGATTTCAGTATTAGGGAAGGAAAAATAACTCATAACCCCGAGGAGTGGTGACTCAAGGGCTGTGCCTGTGTCGCACTATGGTGCCTCCTATGGCCAACAGCTGATGGGGAATCGTGGAGTGGCTTGGGTTGGAAGGGACCTTAAAATGATCTAATTCCAACCCCCTGCCATGAGCAGGGATACCTTCCACTAGACCTGGTTACTCACGGCCCCACCCAAACTGGCTTTGAACATTTCCAGGGATGGGGCAGCCACAGCTGCTCTGGGCAGCCTGTGCCAGGGCCTCACCACCCTCACAGGGAGGAATTTCTTTCTAATATCTAATTTTACCCTGCCTCCTATCAGTTGGCAAATATTCCCCTTGTCCTGTCACTACATGCTCTTGTAAAAAGTGCCCCCGCACCAAAATCTAATCCTGCAGTAAACTGTCACACTCATCCTCCCCCAAGCCTGAAGCCTCTGTGCAAACCACAGCCTGCTCAGACAAATAAAAAGAGAGGTGTTCACCCTTTCCCCTGTGATGATCCACTTCTCCCCATGCCCTGTGGATGATAAAAAGCAGGAGCAGAGGAATTTTCCAGCTGCTGGAGCATTTTGTGAGGTTTCTCTTTCTCATGCTTTAGCTGAGAAACAGTGGAAGGCAGTTCTGTAAACTAACTCTCTATCTCACACCTGCACAGAGTTGTTTTGGTTCACTGGGAAAAACATTTTGGAAATGGGTGTTACACTGTTCAGCCAGTTCCTCTGGGAGGCAAATGGTCAAGCATCCAATGGTTTTATGCCACCCTTGCGAACAAAGCTATGTAAGTTGAATTATGTAATTAAATAGAGCCATTTCTGGCCTTTGAACCCGATCCTGGACTTGTGTCGTTTCTCATTGTCCCTGGGGACAACAGTGACAATGCCCTGAACCTGATCCCCATCCCACTGCAGGCAGGCTGCAGATCATGAGCCCGTGGGAGCACAGTTATGTCAGACACTGCCCAGAGCTTCCACATCCCCCCAGCTGGCTCAAAAAGCCATGACCTACCATTTTCTAACCAACGTGACACAGCCTTGGCTGTCCTTGTAGCCAAGGAGGGGTAGTTTTTGAAGGCTAGAGTAAATGGGAGGAAAAACTGAGGCGGGGGGGCAAGCAGCATGGATGAGGTTAGCAGATTTGGGAGGTAGCACAGTTAAAAGTTTGGTGTTTGGGCCCTGACACATGCCAAACTTTTGCCTCAAAGCTGCTTCACCAGGACAGCAGCATATCCTTGTGGAGGAGCCATTGCCTGTGTGTTCCAGCCTCCCCACACACAGAAAATCACTTTTAAGGCCATGTCCAGGAGGGAAGGAGAAGCTGAGGGCTAACACATTTCAGCAGCTGCTAAATTACCTCTCCTGTCAGAGAAATTTCCAGCACAGAGACCATCTCTCCAGCTGCCTGACAGCTCTCAACACCAAGCATGAGAAGAAGCTGCCCGCTTGGTCACTTCTGCCAGTGAAAATTGCTCCCCCAGCAGCCTCCAGCTCTGTCTGCTTGTGACTGATCCACAGGTGGCCTTTTAGCTATCATACTTTTTTCCTCCTCTCTGCCTTTGCAAGAGATGAAAATTAAGCTGCTGGGTGAATGCTGACCTGCAAATTGGAAAAAGTGCATGGCGGGGGGGGGCAAAATGCTTGTGCCTTCCATGTTCCTGCAAGGAAGGAAAGCAAGACCAGCAAACTTGTACTTTGAAAGAAAAAAATTAGAAAACAGTGAGATTCCCCTTCCCTACCATTATTTGTATTTTGCTTCAGCTCAGTCTTGGATGTGAGGATGGGCATTAGAAGCAGGGACCTTTGAGGGCTTCAGGACATAGCTCAGGCTTGACCAGAGCACAAGCAACACACAGCAACAAACACAGGGGCCACACTTCGAGCTACCATAGCACTGCCAAATCAGGCATCTGAATCCCATTTTAGGTATCCACATCCAAAATCCAAGCCCTAAATATTAATTTTCAGCCAGTGTTGATGTTTGTCATCATCTGCCAGACTCTGGCCAAACCGCTCAAGTCACTGCAGTGGCGTCATTCCCCACTGCCCCCTCCACACTCAGCACTTGTGGTTTATCTAGCTTGGGTTTCCTCTGCCATCCCGTGGCCTGCTCACTCTACACCATGATCCCGCTGCTGCTTTTTGCTTTTAGTGACTCTGAAAAATATTTGTATTCCCTGCAATTGCCCACCCACCCATTCTGTGTGCTCTGAAGGGACTTCTGCCCGTGTTGGAGGCTACAGTGAACACTCTGCCACAGCCGAGATGTGCTGGTGACCTCCCTTCAGACTGTAAGGTCTGGATAACCAGCCTTCAACTCGCATTCTTTAGAGCAATGTTAGCTTCTGCAGAGGCACATTAGGCCTCGAAGATGTCCTTCTCCCCTCACTTAGTCCCGTCTTTTAGCCTTGGCTTGATATCAGAGTCCTCTATTCTGCAGAAGCAGCAATGCTGGTGTCACACAAAGGGGGCCACTCCAAGGCTGAAGCCTATTTTTCAGTTGGTTAAAATAAATAGATTTTTCTCCCAAGACATAACAGTTTCCACTGAGGATGCCAGTGTCCCCCACAACTGTCCTTTCTTGGACTAGAAGAGAGCTATGCAAGGGCATTGCTATTCGTCTAGCCATGTGTTTTACCTTCTCACTAATGAAAACCATCCCTGTTTTTCCTCTCAGAAGCTGACACGGGCTCCCATCCCAGCCTGTCTTTGAAGTTACGGTTTCTGACTTTCGCTGTCTCTCCCTCCTACCTACCCTCCTCATTTTGAATTAAGGGATCATCCAAGGGACACCAGTGTGTGCTTGATTGAGAGCCCTCCAGCTCTGCTCCAGAACACGAGCAGACCAAACTGATAAACCGATATGCACCATCCATCTCCAAGGAAAAGGCTTTCAAACCCATCCAGCTCCCATCCTGTGACACAGGCCATGGCTGTGCAGGCTCTCAGGGAGGTGGGCAGGCAGCTGTGCCCACCCCAGGGACAGAGTAAGTCTCAACAACAGATCTATCCTCTTTGGAAAAATAGATATTCAGGGGTTCCCTGGGGCACAAATACTAATAATATTCCAGGAGTTCAAATTGATCATCCTTGTGGGTCTCTTCCAACTCAGGATATTCTATGATTCTATTATTCAAATACTCACCAGGAGCCCATAACCTGGGGAAAAGTCATTTTGGGAAAGAAACTGTGGATTTCTAGTAAAGTTTGGGAGTTTTTTAGTCCCTGATGCTCAACTTCTCCGCCAGCTCAACTAGGAGTGTGAGTCTGACACAGAACCCCTGTCTTGGCAGGTGATTTGATGAGCCACCAAAGCTATCAAAACTCTCTCTGTAGTCAGTGGTGTGTTTAATTCTGCTGCAGATATTTCCATAGGACGGGATGGGTTATTCCTTGGGCAAACCTCTCACCACCACACAATGAAGTAACCTGGGTGCCAAGGCACCCTACACAGGGAAATTCCATGTTTTGTGATACAGAAGTTTGAACAGAGGATTACAATGATAGAAAAGTCATAAAACACTTGTCACAAACAAAGATTATGGCTCAGTCTTGCTCCCTGGACATGGAAGGAAGCAAACTCAGTCCTTAAAATTTCAAGGTTCTGGTGAATTTGCAACATAAATTATTCATTGTCCTAAACAAAGTAATTCCCTTATCTAACTCATCTCTACTTGCTGGAGCAATAAACATGGCTGCAATTAATTCTGGTGCAGAAGAGCCAATAAAATGAATTATGTCCCAGAAACCTTTCTTCTGCATCCTATTTTAAGACCAGTAACGAAAACACATTGCCAGAAGCTTCTTTCAGACAGACCATCATGAATTAGAAAGACACTGGAAGACAACATGCAGATGCAGATCCTCCCAGGCTTTGGTCCTGCACCAGCAGAGACAACAACAGCTCTGTCCTCTTGCCTTGACTGAGTTCAAGGCTTGCATGGGCAGGGAGAGACACCTTCCACGGTCCCAGGCTGCTCCAAGCCCCGTCCAGCCTGGCCTTGGACACTGCCAGGGATCCAGGCGCAGCCACAGCTGCTCTGGGCACCCTGTGCCAGGGCCTGCCCACCCTCACAGACAGCAATTCCTTCCCAATATCCCATCCAGCCCTGCCCTCTGGCACTGGGAAGCCATTCCCTGTGTCCTGTCCCTCCATGCCTTGTCCCCAGTCCCTCTGCAGCTCTCCTGGAGCCCCTTTAGGCCCTGCCAGGGGCTCTGAGCTCTCCCTGGAGCCTTCTCTTGTGCAGCTGAACACCCCCAGCTGTCCCAGGCTGGCTGCAGAGCAGAGGAGCTCCAGCCCTGCAGCATCTTGGTGGCCTCCTCTGGACTGGCCCCAATGGGTTTAAGGCCACAGCAAGACTCATTTCTCCTTGTACTCAAAATTCCCCTTCTCTTTGTGAGCAAGCAGCTCCTTCTTTCTCACTGGGGTGAGCCTGTACCTGCTCTCCTGACACTGAAATCAGCTCCTCAGTCCCTCCCTCCCGTTCTCCCCTCACAAATCCCTCCACATCCTCGGAGCCATAGCAGGGAACCAGCATCCCAAGCAATACAGCTAATACAGCCCCACACACCAGGCTCCATCATCGAGGCACAGCAGAGGCTCAGATTAAGCGATAAGCCCCACCGCAGCCCACAAGGATGGATAAAGCCACCATTTCCATTTTACAAATAGAGGAGCTAAGGCAGAGAGATTAGCTGCCTTCCCTCAAGGAGCCTCAGACCTGGACTCCAATTAAATGAGTTTCTCTCTAACCAGGGAGATGGCTCAGGTTACAGCTGTGGGCTGTAAATCACGGAGTGTCTGGTGCAGGCTGATGGGAGAGAACACATGGTAGTTTATTAAATATAATGAGGCTTAGGTCCCCAGCTTTGTTTGAGGCCAATACCCTAATTTGTCCAGATAAATTGACTTTTCAAAGCAAAAAGTGTCTTTTCAAGCTTTTTCACTAACCTTTTGCATGATGCTGGTATCCTCTCCCTTTCTCACCTGTACCTGTCTGAGCTACCAAGACTGCAGGAAAAATCCACATTCACCTCATGGTGAAGGCTGTACAGATCCCACCCTCCTCTCTCCCCAGGGATGTGGGATTAACAGCATAGCCAAACACCCCAAGTTACTTGGGCTGAATCTGTGGATCTTCAGCTGGTGGTGTCCCTTATTAGCCCTTCATCCAGAACCTGAGAGCTCTGGGTGCACCCACAGCCTCCTGCCTCTGTAATCTGCTGCTCTACAGAGAATGTGGCCTTAAGTACCATGCTGTATGCCATCCTGGGTGTTTAAATGTGCTGGGGTCTTCAGTGGGGATTGGTGAAAGCTTTGAACACTGGGTGCAAGGACCAGGAGACTGATAACCAAGGGGACAGGACACTGAGGACATATGTCCTCTGTTACCTGCCACTGGAGAGCAACCAGCATCTCAAAAGTGTAGTTATCTGACCCCTTCCAGGTGTTTAACTCGAGAGGGATTGCTCTCCCCTTGACTGCAGGAGGAGCTGGAACACCAGTGTCTCTCTGTGAGTGTCTGACCTGGATGAGCAGCACGCTCTGATTTCCACCACGACATTTTTCAAAGCTTGATTGTGTCCTGAAAATCCCATTTCATAATAAATTTTGCAAGTGCAACCTGCTGCCGAATTGCTTTAGAGAAACACATTGCCAAGGGTCAGTGGTGCACTCCTATACCCTGTTAGCATCCTCCTGCTCAACTTGCAGCTGCTTTATACCAGGGACCCATTGCAAAAGGTCTGTGGTGCCCCCCAACACGCCCCTAACACCCTCTAGTTCCCTTGTGCTGCTGCTGCTGGGCAGAGACATTAAACCCGTGCTGTCTCCCACAATTGCTGGGCATCCTTCCCACAGCTCTGATCCCCGAGGCCTCTCTAAACTCTACCTGCTCCCACATGCTGGGATGTCCCTTGTCCTCCCCAGGAGGCCCACCCAGCACCCCCCTGCGTGGATGGAGCATATGGCCGGGCATATGGGGCGTTAATGCAGCAGCTGGCGCGGGGCGGTGCAGGATTCAGCACGGTGGCCGCAGGCCTGGGCTGCAAACAAGGAGCCCATGTGTGTGACCTGGCCACATCCCATGCTTTGGACATCCCTGCCCGACCAGGGGGGTTGGTGGCAGTGTCTACAGCCCCTCCCTGCTGCTGGGATTTACTCTGATGCCGATTTTAGGGACGTTGGGAAAGGAGTTTCCTTCCTCGCTGGCATTTGGAATCATCCCGGTGTTTCGTTCTCCCTCACTGCTGCACAGTTGCTTCAGAGCATCACCAGGGACAGGGGCATTTACCTCTGATGGTGGGATTTTTTCAGGAGCGGGGTGTTGGCAGCTCTCCACCTCAAAGACAAACCTCTATCACAGATCACAGTGCCCTGAAGCAGCCACAGCCACACAGCTCCTGCTGCTCTCACCAGCTCATCCTGGCATGGTCTCCTCTTGGGTAAAAAACGCCCTCTCTTGGTTACTTCGTTTTTCCCTCTTGCTCCAGATTTCATCCGCAGCAGCTGGATGGTATTTGTGGCCAGCTGAATCAGACAGGGATGCTGGCGACAAGGAGATGGGGTTTCCTGGGAATACTCCTTCCTAGCATTTAATCTTACAGACGGATGAAGCCATTGCGAAGGTCCAGCACTCCCCCGGGATGATTTGCACCTGTGTAAAGGGTAGGCTGGCAGCACACAGAGATACCTGTGTGAATAAATCTCCGCGCCTCCCTGTGCCTCAGCTTCCCCTTCCAAAGGAGAAATATTGTTGTCTTCTATATAAAGTCTGGTGAGGATAACACCTAAATGCATATTAGATGTATGTAGGTCTGGGTATGCGCTCACACATGTATTAGGGTTGTTGAATCTATCTGAAAAAAAATATATATCTATATGTATGTATGTTTATGTACACACACACACACATATAAATATATATATATTGTCCAGCTTGGCTGCTTCTGCTCCAGGGGAAAAGCATCCCAAGTGCTTGGAGCTACAAATCTCTGCCATAGGCTGAGCTGATTGAACACAAAGAGCAGGAGGGCAGGACTGAAGATAAAGAGCACCAGGTAGCTGCATGAGGAGCTCATCTGCATCTGGGCTGCTGCTCCAGCACTGGTGATTGCCCCTAGCTCACAGAATCGCAGAATCATTTAGGTGGGAAAAGCCACTAAGATCATCAGATCCAACCATTCCCCCAGCACTGCCAAGTCCACCAAACCATGTCACCGCATCTAGACATCTTTTAAATCCCTTTTAAATCCCAGGGATGGGGACTCCACTGCTGCCCTGGGCAGCTGTGCCAGGGCTGGACAGCCCTTTCAGGGAAGAAATTTTCCCCATATCCAGCCTAAACCTGCCTTGGCACAATTTGAGGCCATTTTCTCTTGTCACTTGGGAGCCAACCCCCCTCCTTGACTGCCCCCTCCTGTCAGGGACTTGTGCAGAGCCACAAGGTCCCCCCTGAGCCTCCTTTGCTCCAGCCTGAGCCCCTTTCCCAGCTCCCTCAGCCGCTCCTGGGGCTCCAGCCCCTTCCCAGCTCCGTTCCCTTCCCTGGACACGCTCCAGCCCCTCAATGTCTCTCTTGTCCTGAGGGGCCCAGAGCTGGACACAGCCCTTGAGGTGTGGCCTCACTGTCTCCCCATGGGAGATCTTCTTCCACCTCCCACAGAGCTTCTGTTCACTCCTCACTTTTCTCATTCAGCTCCTGTGTTTAAATTTTGGGGTGTCACAGCCTGGCTCACACCCCTGCAGCAGCACCCAGAGCAAATCCCTGCTCACCTTCGCTTCAGATTCAAGGACCATGTCTCAGAAAAGTTGTGAAGACTTTGTATTTCCAACCGATTTTTTCAATGAATATATCATCAAGACCTCCAGAAAAATATCCTAAAAGCTGCCTAAATGAGAACCCTCTTTCTGAGAACTCAAAGGTGAAGCCTGAAATATTTCCCCCAACGATGCAAAACTCCAGCTCACATTGCAGAAGTTGGTCCCACTGAGACAACCCTGTCCTGTTCACTATGGAAACGGAGTTAACAGCTACACCTTAAAAACAGGCAGGATTACAGACATCCCTATCAGGATTTGCCAGAGGTTACCCAAGAGCAGAGGAAGGTTTTAGCTGACAGGGTCAGTCCTTAAAACCTCAGCCCTTGCCTGGTCTGGCTTTGCATCTCCTGCCTGCAAATTGGCTTCCTGAATTTGAGATGACCCCTGAGGCTCAAGGCACTGCATGAACTATTAGGAAGCCCAATCGGATTTGTGACATCTCAGTCAGTGTCATCTCTGCAGACAGAAATAAATAAAATGAAACTTGGGGGGTTGTAGCTCAACTCTGCTGTTTGGCTTCTTCCTCGGTATTGGCACATACAGTTTTTAGTCTCAGTTCCTAAGGAAATGAGCTTTATATAAATTGCTTAAGATTTACATTTGAAACCCCTACTTGCCCAAACTGATCAAATTATTAATGGTACCATGAGGGGAAGTGGGAAGCATCAGCTGAGGTCACATTGGGCATCACAGAGTCCTGTCCTGGCTTACCCTTCAGGAAAAATTCCCTAAAAATCAGAATTCTCATTCAGAAATGAGGCCACCGACAATTTGGCACGTTCCCAGCCTCACTGGCCTTATTCCTTGGTTGTGGTTAATTAAGGTGTAAAAAATTCTTAGATCATAAAACCACTTAGGTTGGAAAATACCCTTAAAATCATCAAGTCCAACCATTAAACTCCCTCTGGACATGACGTTTGTATTTCCTCTTCCTGGCAAGCAGACGTGGCTGGGTGCGACAGGAGGTGATGGAGGGTCCTGCATGTCCTGGTGCAACCGAGACCCCCAAAACAGCTCCAGATGTGGGTCCCAGCCCTCTGCTGTCCCCAGCGCGGCTCCGGTGGCAGAGCTGCCTCCGGGCCACCACACGAGGGCAGCCCAAGTTCGGGTGTGCAGGGAGCTGAGCAAGCCGATGCGCCGAAATGGGGGAAAACAACACCCGAACGATTCTACTCTACATATATAGCATTTATTTGACCTCCCCCCCCACACACACGATTTCATTCGGGCATCACCAGAGGCTGCTTCTCAGCCCCTGCACCCTTGTGGTGACAGCCCAGATGCCACGTGAAGGGTCACCCTGGAGGGCCACCACAAAATGCTCCATCACCCCCACTCACCATCGTTTGATCGCAGCATCATTTAGGTTGGAAAAGACCCCCGAGATCACCAAGTCCAACCACTAATCTGATGCCGAAATCTGAATTCCCCAGACCCAGAGCAGCGTGAAGGACACAGGACAGACTCACTGCTTCAGGTAACAGTTTATTTTCTCCAGGGGTGTAAGATGTGCAGCAGGTACGTGTACAGGACCGCCAAGAGGAGTCGCAACCGAACAAGAGACTGGAACAAAGAAACCTAAACAGTGTCCTGCCCTACAGCAAATAGTGCAAGTCATGTAAAACATTGGTTCAACATAGGAAAACACGGGGGGAAAAAAAGGTGTTTCCAGGCCACAGGTATTTCCTCTCCCTCTGCTGGAAATCCCAGAGGTGGGGTTGGGAGGCGGGATGGGGATGAGTTCACTCGGGCTCGGACTATATGGGGTGTTATCTTCCACAAGAAGGGATTTTTCTCAGTTCTTCCCTTCTTGGTTTTGGCTTGGAAAGAAACTCAGGTGCATAGAGTCAGAGGCACCAAAAGGCAGTGGCAGATCTTAAAAACCCACGGGTAACCTGCTGCCAAAACCAGCATTTTCTCAAAATGAGATGGTTGGGGTCTGGCTTCATTTACTCTCTTACCTTAAAAGTTTCATCTGCAACCACACAATATTCCATTTTCAGAGCCCTGAGACTGTAAATAAAGCACTAATCACCCCCAAAACAGATGGAAAAGGATGGGGAGCATAGCAGGCCCCAGGGGGCTGCGGGCAGAGCACGAGCAGAGCAGAGCAGAGACTGGGCAGCATTTGCAGCCTCACTGGTGCCACCAGGAGTCCTGCTGACACATTCAAGTCTAAAACATTTCAGGCTGTATTTTGCAAAATTATTCCCTTTTTTTTTCTTCTTGCAGGTGACTGGAAATGGAAATGGAAAAGCTTGTCACTTGCCAACCTGCAGGCTCTTTCTCCCCTTTTTAAAAACACGAATATTTTTTTCTGTATGCAATTTCCTTCTGCACAACTGCAGGAAGAGGCTCTTGGAATGCTCAGCAAAGGGCTTCAAGCCCAGGGGAAGGGTTTGCCCATCCAGCTCCCTGCCACTCGTGCCAGGAGATGCTCCTTTGGCAGCAACACCTGGTCCAAGCAAACGCTGCGTGCGCAGCATCGCCCCGGTGCCATTCCCCCTCCGCAGCCTGGATGCTCCAGCAGATAACAGCAGCTGTTCAGGAGCAAGCATGTAGCCATATGTTGTTGCTAACAAGCATTTACTGAAGCTGGTTTCTTCCCGTGATTCCCATGTGTCTGATTAATGCACAGCTCCTCCGAGCGGTTTTCAGATTTTTTTTTTTCACCCTCCCCTTGCAAATCTATCTCTTGTTGTTGTTGTTCTGGCATTATAAGCAAACCAGAATGTGAGCATAAAATGGGGTTAAAAGCCAGAAGACCTGAAAAAAAAATTATAAATGTATTTAAATAGCTAAAAAGTCATTCACACAATTTTCATTTGTGGGGTTTCTTTGTGCTCAGGAACACACAGCTTATGGCCTACCCTGCTGTGGTCCTGCAGGCTCCAAGCACAGAGGAGCTGCTCAACAACTGACCACCTGCCCTGGGAGGGGGAATGGTATTTCTTTGTTCCCAAGTCACATTTCTGGACTCTGCTTGCAGATCTGGACCGCTGCCCAAGCACATGATGCTGCGGAGTCCTTCTCCAAAGAGTGAAGAAAGGAAAATAACCTGCGGCTGTAAGAACTTGGGATGTTTTACTGGGATTACAGCAGGGTGTATGACCTATGAGCCTGAATCCCTGGTCCCCAGGTTTGGGAGGATGGACTTGGACCTTTATTTCCCATATTGCATTCCCAGTGGAAACGGACTGGGAAGAAATCAAGCTGCCTGACCCGGGTCTCCAGGCTGCGCCAGCATCCCATCCTCTTGGGAAAGGTTTTTCCAGGGACTGTCCCATGAGCTGAGCAGAGAGGAGGGAGCAGTGGTGGTGGGAACATCCCTCCCAGTGGTTAACCTTATCTCACTGAGCTATGGGAAAGCACAGCACGCTGGTAGGTAGCCTGGACCTCCCAGGGGTGGGATGAATCACCCTCCATCAATACTTGCCTCCCTCCAGAGCCAGGATGGCTTCAGAGGAAGGCTGGAAATCCTGTGCCAGGTTGCAGGACAACACACAGGTGTCCCAATAGGCACAGGGTGCCTGTTTACTTCACTTCCAAATGGCTGAACAATGTGGGACAAGTCCTACCATTCCTACCTGGAGCTTATTTCCCAGGCTTTTGCACCTCATTCAAAAACAACAAAGCAATTCCTGAGCGGCCACATGAATTACAGGGCTCATGTTCGTGTCAGTTGTGTTTAAAGAATCATCAAAAGGTTTGGGTTAGAAGGGACCTTTAAGGGTCATCCAGTTCCATCCCCTTGCCCTGGGCAGGGACACCTTCCACTATCCCAGGTTGCTCCAAGCCCCATCCAACCTGGCCTTGGACACTCCCAGGGATGGGGCAGTCACCACCTGTTTGGGCAACTAGTTCCAGTGTTTTCACCACCCTCATTGTAAAAAATTTCTTCCTTCCATCTAGACTGAATCTTCTCTCAGTTTAAAACACCTCCTTTTCTTCTATCACAACAGGCCCTGCTAAAATGTTTGCCCCCATCTTTCTCCTAAACCACCTTTAGGCCCTGCCAGGGGCTCTGAGCTCTCCCTGGAGCCTTCTCTTGTGCAGCTGAACACCCCCAGCTGTCCCAGGCTGGCTGCAGAGCAGAGGGGCTCCAGCCCTGCAGCAGCTCCGTGGCCTCCTCTGGACTGGCTGCAGCAGCTCCAGGTCCTTGTGCTGTTGTTCCCCAGGGCTGGGGCAGCTCTGCAGGTGGGGTCTCACCTGAGCGGGGCAGAGGGGCAGAATCCCCCCTCACCTGCTGCCCACACTGCCCCTGCTGCAGCCAGGACGTAGGAGCCAAGGTGAGATGAACAAGAAGCCACCACACCATGAGCTGGGACAGAACCTGTGTCCTTCCAGCCTGAGGTTTGGTGCTCATTACACCCATCCTGGTTAGGAAACGGGAGCAGATCCCCAGGAAGGCACCTTCACGCTTAGCTGGGCTCCCACATGGATACCTGTGGCCTGGACTCACCACACAACATCAAAATGGTAAGAAACAGGGTTTTCTCTAATCATCCCTTTACACCCCAAAACATGATCACTGCCAGCACTCAGCTCCCTCCAGCCCTACCCAACCCAGTGCCAACGCGGGAAAATCAACCTTAACTCCATAATCATCATCAGCATCACAACGCCAACAGCCCCTCGGGCTGGAGCCCGTACCAGCTCAATGCTTAATTAATAAGTGATTATTCTGCCTTTCCAAAAGGTGTCAGGCAAACATCCACAGAGCTGAAGCCACATGGATGGCTGCGCTGGCAGCTCAGCAACTGCAGCAGCTTTGCCTTCTCACCATGGCCACAGGCAAGAGAATCAAGTCCTGCTAATAATTTAAAAGCATCAATTAATACAGTTTAATAAATACATAAAATGACCTAGTCTCTTTTTTTCCATCCGCTTTTTAGCATCAATCAAAGTTAAGGGTGATTGTCCCGTGAGTAACTAAGGCAAATCTGTTTGTGTATGTGTGTGTTCCTCACTACTTTTTTGATTTTTTTTCCATTGTTTTGTACATAAAGCAATCACATAAAAATAGTTATAAATAGAAAAATTGCAAAGGTTTATCCCCACTTAGACATATAGGAAAAAAAAAAAAAGAACCCAACTGACCTAACAAACAAACCGAGACAGAAAAAACACCTTGCTTCAAGTCCTTGCAGATCATACAGTACTCAGCATCTTTGGATATTTTACAATGACTCCAAATCGTAGACAAAAAAAACACCTGAAGGAACCAATCATCTGCAAAATGTCGCTTGTGTAAGGAGTTGATGTGGATTAAAAAGAAAAAGTTTGATGCAGTTCTAAGAAGATTTCTTTTTCTTCTTCCTTTTTTTTCCTCTCCATTGACTTTCGTTGCACGTGGAGTCCTTATGATTTCTTTTTGGAGGAGGAAGCCAAGTGTTGGGCAGTTCTTTGGGATCATTCTGCTACGGGTGGTCTCAGTGCAGAAGTCCCTCACACCCTCCTGGGGGCTGTGGAACCCTTGACTCCCTGTGTCCCCCTCCTTGCCTCCGGTGGGCAGATTCTCATCCAGCCACCGCGTCACTGATGGAAAAACCAAAAAACTCATGAACCCGCGGTTCTCACATTCCCTTCTCTTTTGCTGACATTGAAAGGTCACAGTAAAAAGAGAAATAAAAAGCCCTAATTTGTAACATTTACATTTCCAAGTGTTGGTTCCATGTAAAACAACCACTGCAGCCCACCTCAGCCAGTGGTGGAACTGAGGTCCCACCACGTCTGCCTCCAAGGCTCATCTAGGAGGAGCCACGAGAGGCAGATGGCCACCAAAAGCCTTTATCCTTCAGAGTAGCTCATGGATTTGGGGCTGAAGGAGGTGGATAGGGCTATTCCAGCCATTCTGCCACTTTTTTTGCCCCAAAACAATTACCAGATGGGGTGGCCAAGATGGGGTCTGCAGAGATGCTGAGGAGTCACCCCAAACCTGTTGGCCACCGTGTGCAACCTTTGGCTTGGAGGACCCATATGTCACCACCTTCTCTTTTGAACCAAAGAACAGTGAAAAATAGCATTTCTACTTGCTTGCAAGTAGATGACATCACCATCAAGACACCTTTAGTGAACTTCTTTTCCACAAAGATCCCGTGAGACAAGCAGCAGGGATATTTGCACACCCAATTGTTTCCCATCAGCACTGCAGATTTGGGGACACGCGAGTGTTTTGTAAATTTTTCTCATCACTATCACATAGGAATTTGAGGGAATTAAGGACAGAACCCCAGACATTTCAGAATGGTCAGCGGCAGCGAATTCTGACTCTTTGGTTTGAAACGAGTTTTTCATTTCAAAATTCCCACGTGGTTCATTTTTTCAAAGCAAGGGTTTAATAAAAGCTCAGTATCGAAACATTTCTGATTCTTCCAAAACTTTTCCTTCACCTTTTCAAGCAACTGAAGTTAAAATACTCAAAATAGGCTTTGGTTCTCCTTTTGAAACTTTGAAATAGGTAAAGAACCAAAATAAGTAAAATCCCCCTTTTCCACCCAGCTTTGCGCTGGGTGTTTTTCTATGTCCTTTTTTTTTTTTTTTTTTTTTTAATGTTTTTAGGGTCCCAACTCATGCTGCAGATCAGGGCTTTCACCAGCCCTGTAAATCTGATATACTGCTGAGAAAGGCAGTGGCCAGGATCCTCCCTCTCCCATCAAAGCTGCTAGACCTCCCTTTTATCCCTTGTAGAACAAATATTGTTGCCAGACATAGGAATTAATTAAAAAGAAAAGAAAACAAAACCAGAAAGAAAACAGAAAAGTCCTTTTGACCAAAAGGGCCAAGGAATGCAACATAACAAACCCAAGTCTGGACGGCTTGTCAGTGTCCACTGAGCTCTGTCGGTGGGAAATGGGTAACAGTTCCCACAGAAAAGCCATCTCATGGTGATGGCCGAGCCCTGGACTAAGGCAAGTGACATTTTTGGGAGTGTTGAAGAGAGCAGCAGTCCTGGCCTGGCCTTCCCAGACAGAGCCATGAGTGGTGGGATGGGACAGTGAGTGCCCGATGGCCCCAAAGCCAAGTGCTGAGTCTGAAGTGCCGGTGGCCATGGGGCACGGCACCTGCTCATCCCCTGCTCGCCCCAGGGATGGCCCCGTGCCCCAAGCCCCATGGCAGGCCATGGCAGTGAGAGGATGAAGAGCTTCTCGGGAACCTGATGATGCAGAAGGGCAGGTGGGAGCCCCGGGGGAGCCGGCCGCCTTGTTGGGATGGGAGCAGAGGCATGGTGGGACCAGGCGCAGGTTTAGTTGCTGGCCTCTGAGATGGGAGCCACGTGGCCAAGCCCCGCCAAGCCACTGAAGCCTGTGCTCCAAGGGTCAGGGAGAGGGAAGAAAGGTTGGGCAGCGAGGTTTTCATTGTGGCCCAGGGCGAAGGCGAAGATGCCCGCGTTCCTCTCCATGTCCATCTGGGCCCGCCTGAAGAGCTTCATCTGGGTTTCTTCAATTTGGCTCTCCAGCTCCTGCAGGCTGAAGGGGGTCTTGGCCCCGCTCAGGAAGTGTTTGGGGCTGGGGCCGGGAAGGCACATGGCCGTGCTGCTGAGGTGGCCGCTCATCTCCTCCAGTGTGGGTGGCATCACGAAGCTGTTCTCTACGGGCGGGCCCCCGGGGGTGAAGAGCAGGCCGGCCGCCCGCCACGCTGCCGGCTTGCGGCCGCGCCGGGGCCGCGCGATGCGGCAGCTCTGGCGCTTGATGTGGCGGTGCAGGTGGTCGGAGCGGGTGAAGCTCTTGTAGCAGAACTCACACTGGTAAGGCCGGATGCCCGTGTGGATGCGCATGTGGTTCTTCAGGTCGTAGTTGTGCACGAACTTGGCGTTGCAGTGGATGCAAAGGTAGGGCCGCTCCCCCGTGTGCTTCCGCATGTGGATTTTGAGCTTGTCCTGCCTGCAAAAGAAAAGGCGCTTGGTCAGATGGTGTGGGCCGGGGGCAGGGTGGTTGGGATTGCTCTTGGGATCAGGGGAGGAGGTGATGGGAAGGTGGGGAGCTCATCCTGGGGCCTCTCCCAGTGTATGGATGGTCTTGCAGGCTGATGTTTGCATTCGCCTTCTCTTTCCTGGGCACCAAAACATCACACACAGAGCCCTCCCATGTCAGGAGTTTGCAGCCCATCCCAGAGAGTTCAAAACAGCTTAAATTGGAGGGAAAAAAACCCCCAGAATAAACCCAAAACCCACAGAATCGTTAAGGCTGGAGAAGACCTAAGATCATCAAATCCAATCATTCCCCCAGCCAAGGCCACCACTAACCTGCGTCCCCAAGTGCCACATCCACACGGCTTTTAAATCCCTCCAGGGATGGGGATTTCACTGCTGCCCTGGGCAGCTGTGCCAGGGATGGACAACCCTTTCAGTGAAGAAATTTTTCCTGATTTTCCAAGCTCAAGTTCCCCTGGCACAACTTCAGCCCGTTCCCTCTTGTTCTGTCCCTTGTTCTCTGGGAGAAGAGCCCGGCCCCCACCAGCCTTACAACCTCCTTCCATGTATTTGTAAAGAGCAAGTATCTAAATATGGGAATATATCTATATATAACTAAGTCTGGGATTATTAAATAAGTACAGCCCTATTCCAGCCTGCGAATAAGGAAATTAGTTGGGATTCGAGAGCCTGGCAACGTGGGACAATACCACTTAAATTCAGCCCCTCTTGGAGCCGATTATCCTCTCCTTTTATTCTCGCACTGACCACATGGTGTCTCAGGAGCTTTCTTATGGAGCAGGAGCATCACAGAGGGTGATGCTGCCAGAGGTGCAGCAGCCAGGCACTCTGTACTTCCCTGCCAGGGTCCTCAAGGCCAGCCTCCCACACAGTCTGGAGAAGTTTTTTAAATCCAGCCACGGAATAGCATAATATCCATCCCAATGGCACTTATTTACAAATATATATGTATGTATTTTTTAAGGGGAACGTCTAAAAGCAAGAATATTTTTCCATGCTGGCGATCCAACCACTACTTTTTCCCCCAGTAAATGAATGTTTCCTTTCGCAGCCAAAAAAGCAAAAAAACCAAAATCACAGGTAAAGCATATGATTATAGAAAGTGAAGCTGACTATGGCTCAGCTGAGCTGAACACTGCTTCCTAGGTTGCACCAGTGAAGTTCAAGTAAAGAGCAAAGCGGGAAAATTTACATTGTTTTCCAAAATTATTTCAGTATGAACCCTCCAACATGCTAGTATTGAGGCTAAAAATAATGCAGAACATGTGGAGTAATGTAATTATTAAATATAAAATATATATTATATATTACAGATATGCCATATAAAACTGTACTGTGTGTTTTAATATAAACAGTAAAGAATATACAATTTATTATTGTTTTAAAATATAATCATATTTTAAATTACATCATATTAAGTATATATTACAATGTTTTAATTTATGTAACGTAAAAACCACACTAACATTTGTTTCTTCAGGCAGGTCAAGCTCTCTAAACTTGCAAGGTGCTGCCTTTGAACTAGTTTTTGCCACCCAGCCCATGTGCATATTGAAACAGTTTTTGGTGACATGCCCAGCAGCACAAAGGCGTTGGCCATACCGTGAGGAATTCAGCCCTGGGCTGGGCATCCCTGCACACCAGTCCCTCAGGATCAAGGATGCAAAGGAGTATCCCTAGCAGGAGAGTCACTTCTTCACCAGACGATGCTTAATTGCCCTTGGGAGACTGATCCCAGCCTGGTCCTGCACCTATAGATTTTTTTAGGGAGACACCAAAAAAGGCATCTCTCAGGACCTGTGCCAAGCTCAGGGCAACTTCCCACTCTGGCATTTTTACAGGTGGTGCTACCCCAGTGTTCTCACAAGGGTGCATTTCCCCTGGAGGGGCTGGAATCAGCGCTCAGCAGCAGACAAAGCAGCAGCAGCAGGGAGAATTCCTCCCTGAACGGAGAATTGCGGCGAAGCCGTGCGCGGGTGAACGCGGGGGCTCGTGCTGCAAAGCGGTGGGAAATGTTAATAAAAAGCAGAGCTGCCGGCCCCACCTATAATTTAATTTAAACCCCTATATGTAATGTTTAACCTAGCAGGATCGCTTTTCCTAATAAACACGCCGCGTGCCAGGACTGTATAATGTAAATACAGGCAAAGCTCTTTTTGGGCTATTACCCATCTCCGGCAGCAGACGGGGAGAAACCCAATCCTCCCTGCCCCGGCAGCATCTCCAGGGAATGCAAAGGAGGTTTGTGGCTCTGCCTGGAGCCTCTCAGGGGCTGGGGGGGCGAGGTGCTCTGTGGTGAAGCACCCCAGAGAGAATGTGGCACAGTCAACTCTGGGTTTGTGAGCTGGGAGCTGGGCTGGAGGCTCGCTCTGACGGAGACCCACGCTCCGTGTGTGTGAATAACCTTAATGCAATTGCATTAGGAGAGCGATTAGGGCTCTGTGAGCTGTCACAACACAAATAATAGGAACAAATAATGTTAACCTTTCCGGCTGGAACAGTATCTCCTTGAGTACTCTGGGGTTGTCTTGGTGGAAAAGCTGAAATATTTGCAGCTTTCTCCAGTGTTCTGGCAGGGTAGAACAGCAGACTAGAAGCTGAGCAGCCTTTGTTTAAGGAAAAAATAATTAATGAGCTATTAAATGAAGTCCTGCTTCCAGCAATCAGATGTCCCTGGGCAGCAGGAGTGGCAGATCCAGGTGCATGTGGGGTCCTTGCCCGGCGATGCAAGATCCCACTGATGTGAAGGGGAAAGGATCTGATGGGGAGGTTGGGGCACTCCTCACCCAGGAAAATATATCTTCTCTATTTCCCCAGTAGATTTTCTCCTCCACAGTTTCTTAACTGCAGAAATAAGGCAAAGGACTGATTCATACTGAAATTCCATTTGGGAACCTCTGCTTCCCTGCACCTTCACTCCCAGGGGACCCCAAGAGAGACCATATGAGCTTGCATCTCCCCAGTGAAGGCACCGTGGGTACAAGTACAAAGCTTTCATGAAGCATGGGACTCCCCCCTGAGAGCAAAACAAATAATGCAAGTGGCAGCACTGAGGAAATCCCGGTAGAAATCTCTTTCTACATCTCAATCAGTCCACTTTGCTTAAAAATACACTTTCTCCTGAAAGAGAGCTCTCACATCAGAGTAATGATGAGAACAGTTGAAAACACCCCAACCCAAACAAAACCAATAAGCTGCATGCTATTCAAACTCCTTCCGAACACATTTAAAAACAAATCAGTATTTCAAGATATCCACTTTGCTCAGGGTGTTAAAGAAGGAAAAGACCCTTCAGCACCCTTCAGCTCTGCACAGGGTGACCCACAAGAACAGTTTTCATCAGTGATGCTGGGGGACTGCACTGTTGAGCAGCCCCAGCTTTGTGATTTTTTTCCTTGGATAAAGTCCCCCTACCCCTGTGCCCTGTATTGAGACACTGCTGAGCACATGGGGGATGTCAAAACCAATGGGTTTAGTCCTACATTGGTAATGGATCATGCTAGAGCAGCTCTGTGTGGAGTGTTTAACTTCCACCATGCTGACACAGCCCATCTGGATTAGGGGTCAGTATCAGCATCTCTCTGTGCCTCAGTTTCCCCAAACTAAGTGAACAACACTGCCCTTGCCGTTGGGACTTTGTAAAGGTTTCAGGGAGCCCTCTGGGAGGGCTCAGCTCTATTATTCCTGTTACAGGGAAGTTGTCAGTGATGGATCTAGCCAGGCCATTTCCTCATCAGCAATTAGCACCCACAGCAGCACACACAAGGGAGTGACAGGGACCACAGGATGGGGCTGCCCAGGCGTCCCTCCAGTCCCAGATGCCACCACGCTCACAGGGCTGAACCCACGCCGCAGAGACAACAGCCCAGTGCTAACCTGGGGATGCAGCACCAGCAGGAGCCAGACCCAAATTCCTGCAGGCAGGAATGATCACCATGCAGTGGCCTCTCCCCTGCAAATACCAGGGTGAGCTGGCTCATGTCGCACATGCCCGCCCGAGGCACGATGCTCCCTGCATTATAATACAGCGTCTGCTGCGTTGATGGAGGGGAGCATGGAAATTTATTTTCAGGTCAAATTCTCATCATCTGCATATCTTCCATTCGAGTATTATCATAGGGACAGGAGAAGAAAAGACAGGCTGAATGCAGGAGCACCCCAGGTGTCCGGCCATTGTCAGGAGCTCGCCTCTGCCTACTGTGAAGATTATTTTCCTCTGGTTTTCTCACCCTAGCTTAATAGGGCTCTCTCTCTCTCATGCAGCCAGGAGCTGAAATACCATGCTCTTGTCAGAAAGCTTTATTATTATGGTAAAGATTGTTCTCATTAGATATTAATTATACTCAGCAAGAGCAGGTCCAGGAATCTATTTGTCTCTGCTCACCGATTAAATTTGCCCAGCTTTGCAGAGCACAGTTGCAGGCTGGGACATTAGATCTGCACAGCTAAATACAACTTGGCAAGAGTAGCTGTGGCTGCCCCATCCCTGGCAGTGTCCAAGGCCAGGTTGGACAGTGGTTGAAGCAACCTGGGATAGGGGAAGCTGTCCCTGCCCATGGCAGGGGGTGACACTGGATGAACTCTAAAAGTCCTTTCCAACCCAAACCATTCTATGATTCTATGAGTCCAGTTTTTCCCTCAGCACTGCCAAGTCCACCAAAACATGTCCCCAGGTGCCACATCTACACAGCTTTTAAATCCCTCCAGGGATGGGGACTCCACCACTGCCCTGGGCAGGCTGTTACAGTGCTCTACATGAAGAAATTTTCCCAATATCCAATCTAAACCTCCTCTGGTGAAGCTTGAGGATGTTTCCCCTTGTCCTGTCATTTGTAACTTCGGAGAAGAGACCGAGACCCCAGCTGCCCTACTAACACATAATAATTAGGGCTGCTCCAGCCCCAGAAAGCCCAGATACTGTCATGTCCAAACATGTGCAATTTGGTTGTGGTCTACACTGATGCCAAAATGTGCAAACCCAAACTAATTACATCCTGTGGCTAAATGGCCCTCCCAGCTCCATGCATCTCTCAGCACATTAGAGATGAAGCCTCCTTGGCTGTTTGACCATCTGTTTTCCAGCTCACTCCGGTCCCACTGTGGTGAACTATGGTGGGGTTGAAAATATCCCGTTACTTATTTAAGCTTTTGTCCAGCGAGGGGATGGATCCAGTGAGTTGTGGATGTCATCCACAACCCACAAAAATCAGTAGGTTCATTTTCTTCCTCCACCCTCCCTTTCTCCTTTTTTTTTTTTTTTTTTCCTGAAGGGATAGAGATCATGCCCTGCTTTCTTCCCTGTTTTTGTTTGGGGGGGAAAAAAACCCTGATGTGTAGCTGAGAAATCAGTAATGTATTGTGATGTGGCCCTTCCAGCCACCACCCCACTCCCCACACACAGCAGAGGGGACCAACACACCTGGTAAAGCGAACTTCACAGATATTGCACATATAGGGCTTCTCCCCCGTGTGGGTCCTCATGTGCCTGGGCAGCTTGCCGGCTCCCATGATGACTTTGTTACAGATGGGACACTGCTGGGATGCCTTGGGCTTCATTTTCCTCTCTTCCTCCAGGGGCCATGTGGGAAAAACTCCTCCAAACTGGGTAGCACTTAAGAAATTGAGGTAAGCGCTATAGTCAGTCTCTGCCTTAATATGCCCTAAGGGAGCTGCTGGGGTGTTGGCAAACATGTCCTTGAAGAAGTCATTAGGGAAAGGAGGCGGAGGCAGAGGCAGGTCTTCCTTCTCCTCCTCTTCCTTGATCTTCCTCTTTTTGATCACCAAATCCAAAGGGCCATTGTCTACTTGCGGCTCTTCAAGCTGGGAGAAGGAGTTAAAGTCGCCATTCCACAGATGGGGGAAGAAGCTGGGGGCGAAAGGAGATAGAACTGGCCTCCTTTCTGGGATGTTTGCCTTAGGGTACAAGTTTTCACTCAGCAAGGACTCGATGGAGAAGTCTCTTATCATGCCCAAGTGTCCAGAGGAGTTACTGGCTGGGAAGTGATTTGGAAAATCTTTAGGTGCTTCTGTGTAAGCTTCTTCGGTAAGATCGGACTCAGAAGGGCTTTGGTGGCAGCTTACTTCTTGTACATCAGTTAGGTTCTCCTGATTGACAAAATCTTCCACTTCCTCCTCCTCCTCTTCCTCCTCATCTTCATCTTCGTCTTCATCATCATCGTCGTCCTCTTTGTCATCTTCCTCCTCGGCCTCTCTGTCGGGCTCCATGATTTCAAGGCATACGTTGATGATGCTCTGGATCTCCAGCATCTTGGCAGCGCTGAGGATGTGCTTGACGTTTGAGGTGGTGATGGTGAGGGTTGAGGTGTAGGCAAACTCGAGGATAGCAGAAAGTGCTTCAGGCTTGACAAAGTCAATCTCGTAAACATAGGGCTGGTCTGTTAAAGTGCCGGTAGTGAAGAGTTTTTTGAAGTACTTGCTGCAGGCAGCCAGGACGGAGCGGTGGGTGCGGTACTCCTGGTCCTGGACGATGAGGATGACATCGCAGAGGAGCCCGTCATGCCTCTGCTCGTTTAAACCACACAGGACCTCAGTGCTGTGGTTCGGGAATGGGATCCCGATAAGATCTTCAATGCCATTGGCCATATTCTCATTTAGTGCCCTAGGACAAAGCACAGACAGCAGAGTGTTAGCTGGGGATTCCCGGTCAATAATGCCAAAACGAT
Source organism: Corvus moneduloides (assembly GCF_009650955.1). NCBI lineage: Eukaryota > Metazoa > Chordata > Aves > Passeriformes > Corvidae > Corvus > Corvus moneduloides. Next base: position 22,928,280 of record NC_045511.1, read on the forward strand.
GCTGCCTTCCCTCCTCTACCTCACCTGTCCTCACCACCTGCTTGCACTAAGCGTGTCCCTTGGCCACCTTCAGCTCCTTCCAGATCCTCTGTAGCTGAACCTCTGCTTCCCTCCACATCTCTTCACCTCCTTCTTTGTCCTCATCCTTCTCAATTCCCACCCTACTCACCTTTTCAAAATCACCACAAGCTCCCTCTTCTCTTTCACACCTGTCCCCCAGCAGCCTTGTGCAATGACTCCCTCCCCATCACATTTCTTCCACATCCTCCTGGAGCCAACATTGTTCCAGGCACATGTTGGATTTGTGAGCCAGGAGCTATGTGGGTAAAGTGGGATGCTGTATTGCTTCACACTGCCAAGAGCCAGCACCTACACTGCTTAAACCAGACAAGCCAGGGAGTGCCCATCTCATCTACGTGATTGTTTTTGGGACTGGTACAACTGGACATCCCAGATAAGAGGGTCATGGCTTCCTGCTGCAGCAGGAGAGTGATCCTTATGCATCTTCAGTCCTACTTCATGCCTGGAAGCTATGACATGTCACCTCACACAGGGACAAGCCATGTAGGAATGTCTCCCTGAGGGATCTGGGAATGGGGAGGAAAGCAAGGATTTGTGTCACAGTGTGTACCTAAACGCTCAGAGGAAGACAACCAGGTATCAAGGAGCTGGCCAGACACAGATTGTTGTCTGCTATCTCTTCCCACGAGCTGAGCTTTCTCCATTCCAAATCCTGCTTGGACTTGTCAGCAGGGTATCAAAATGCCCTGTGCATCTGGCAAACATCTTCCCCGGCTAGAGCAGCTTTAGCTTCAAAGGAAACTCGGAAGCAAAAAGCCCACACCCAAGAGGAAAACCCGATTTTTTTTTTTTTTTTTTAATCTGTAAGATGTTTCCTCTTTCACACGGCTCCAGCAGCCCTTCCACATGAGAAATCCCAGGAAAGGAAAGCGATTTCCTCCAGCAGGTGACGAATACATTAATCCCCTCACAGACAGAATACATGAAACAGACAGAATAACTTTGAATACACTAACCCTTGGAAACCCCCAGGACACAGAGCATGTGTTCCTGCAGTGTCACCTTTACCTGGTGCAGGTAGACACTTGGTTCGCTGCCGAGGGACAGAGCAGTTCATCTCCAGGAGAACTCAGGGCACATGAAAGCACAACTGCAGCCCCACTCCATTCCTTTTGCAAGGCTGACACCATCAGGCAGGTTCCCAATGTCGCCCTCTGCAGCTCTGTCAGGTTCCCAATTCCACACCATCCCACCTCTGCATCTCTCCCGGGATCCGCTGCCACGTCCTGGGTGTCCTTCCCTGCTCGGTTTCTGGCTGCGCTGATTCCAAACCTCCTTCAAACCACCAGTGGGGACCTGGTTCACTTCAGCTGGCTCCCACCCTCCCAGCTGCCTCGGGGATGGAAAGAGCCTGGTCTGATGGAGGCTGTCCATGAAAACCTGGGCTTCACCTTGGCCAGCAAGACAGCAACCCTTGGGAAGCCTGGGGAGCCCGTAGAGGGGATCAGACTCTGCAGGAAACGCTCCCGTGGTAAAAGGAACGCTTCACCCCTTTTCCTCCCCCCCCAGGGAGACCTTGCAGGCATCTCCCCCACACCTAACCAGCGCTGCCAAAAACGGGTGTGTGGGAGCCAGAGAGTGAAGGTCTCAGGAGGATGGTGCAACCCAGAGGGAGGTGATGGACCACAGGCCTGCTGGGAGCAACAGGGATGGGGGACAGCTGTCCCTGGTCAGTGAAGCTTCACAGGGGCTGGAGGGCAGCCCCAACCATGGGAAGCCCTCTCCAGCCACCTCCCCATGCCCAGAGCTGGGGAGAGGAACCAGGAATTACACCCAGCTCCAGCTACCAACATTTTCAGCGGAGGGAGGGTGCTCCAGCCCCGCATCCCGCAGTGTGCCCATTACCTCCACGCTAATTACATCTGTTGTCTGAAACAAATTGATTCATTACAGTGTGCTGCGCTTAACCATGTTAACCAGCAACGCTCCTCTGCGATCCCGACCAGCTCCGTATCAAATCCTCCTTGAAAATCGCCGATAAATGACAGTAAATCCAATACCTTCTCCAAGTGGAGTGTAAGATAATAAATAACCCCTGAGCCAGGGAGGAAAAGACAGCTTCCTTTCTAGGGCTTTGTATCCCGAATAATAAGCATGAGCAATTAAATTTCTATTGCTGTTTTTATCATCTACTTGTTTTTTTTTTTTTTTTTGGAAGGAGCCTGAGTGTTAAAGGAGCTCCTCGCATGAAGAAACGTGTCTTCCTATTTTGATCTTTCACTGCCAGATCACCCTAAGTGCCAAAAATCAGAACAGAAGAATACTAGAGTACCCTGAGAAATGTTTTTACAGAGGGTTTTTTCTGGACACTGAGCTTCATTCTCCCTAATTAGTGGATTATTCACTCAACAGCAAGAAAAATTAGAATTGGGGGATTGGGGTGTGTGATTATATATATGGTTACATATAATTTATATGTATAAAATATATTAAAAATTATGGGGTTTTGGTGGAAATTAGCTACTTTTCCTTTCTTATCCCCCCACCCCGGTCCTCCTGAGATGTGGTTCTGTTAACTGCAGCGTTTAGGCAAGCCGATAACTTTACAGGATGCTGGCAAAATTGAAGGTGATTCATGTCATTTAAACTGGGGGTGAGGGGGGAGAGGGAGAGAAACAGCCCATTCATTTGCATACATTTGCATTTTTTAAACTCGCAGGGTGGTTTGACAGCTCTGGAGCTCAGCGAGTTTGAGAAATGACCTTATGGTTCCCATGCCCCCGGGGAGGTTGATGGCCAGAGGCTGGAAGTGTGCTGAGGCTGATGTTTTCCTTCCTTCCTCTCCCTCCTCTCCCTCCCCCTGCGCTCCCCCCTTCCCCTCCCCAAGCCAAGGGTGGGGTCCTCAATAATAACAGGCTTAAAAATAGCATCTGATGGTGACAAATGTCACCAGTGCATGCACACACACACACACACACACAGAGAGGCAAATGCTGAGCAGACGACATGGAGTTAAACAGAAAAATCCCGTTTTATAATAGAAAATTACAGCATTGTTAAAATAAACTGGAGGGAGATGGTGGAAAGGGTGGAGGGCACCTAAAATAAACGTATTCTGCAAATGACGTTGTGAAACATTGCATTTATGGTCATGCTTAAAACTCATTCATTACTTTCTTGCCAGGAAAAGCCCCACTTATAAAAAAAATGATGGTGGGATACTGGACCGCTTCCCCCCATGTTCTGCCAACAGATTTAGACACCTGAAGCTGCAACAGGAAAAAAAGAGGGGTTGGGAGAGCTAAGCTTTGTCCCCTTTTTGGATGAAAAACCCCAGATACAAGCCACGGACGACAGCAATGCCATAAACCACCTGCATCCTGCACTCCCTGGGTGACCCAAAGCTGATCCAGGCATTCTGCTGCTCAAAAACCCCTTATTTTTTTTCTGTTGTTTGTTTGGGGTTTTTTTTTTTTTTGGTGTGGTTTTTTTTTTTTTTTTTTTATAATCTTTTTTCTCCAACCTCCTTCAGTATAATACTGAAGGACCTCAGCATCTCCAAACCAGCAATGTAAAACTGGAATACCAGTGAGAAGAAGCAAAATGCTCATTTTAGCACCGTGGCAAGTGAAAACCAGAAGCACACTCAATAGATTATAAAGATATATGCACAGAAAACAGATAAAAGCAAACTTGTATTGCCTATACTCATTTGTAGGGGTGGAAATGGAGCACCAACACAGCTCAGAGCAGCCCTGGAAAGATGTGCCAGCCCTGAGGAGGGACAGGACCCTGCTCCTGGGTCTCAGGGCTGCTCAGTGGCAGGAGCAAGAGACCTGTGACCTGTGAGGGCTCTTCACCAGCACTTCCCTTTCCCATCTCCTTCCTCAGCCCCGGTGACAACGCCCTGAAAAGCCAAGCCCTTGGAGGAGATAAAGGCTGCCAGGGAGAGCCCAGGCTTGTGCAACGTGTGGCTGCTGGTTCAGGGCTGTGTCAGGGAGGGGGGATGTCCCCTTCCCACCCGCTGCATCCATGGGGACAGTGCTTCACAGCCTGAGCCTTGGCTGGGAGATGGCAATTTTGACTTTTAATTGTGTGTTGGCATGCAACATAATTGCTGTAACACACAGTGTTTCAATATTTTAATACTCTAATATTTTAATATATTAATATTCTGGTACATTAATATTTTATTATTTGTGTATTTTAGATATTTATACTTTCACATTAATATTGTATATATTCACATTTTGTGTGCTTTTATTTTATATTTTTGATATTCACATCGAGATTTTTCTGAGCATCTCCCTTTAAAATGTGCATTGCTTGGCCTTCTCTTTGCTCTGATTTTCCCTCAGGAAAGTGCTGGCTCCTGACTGTGTTTCTTTTTGCTGTGCCTACAGTCACTCTCTGTGGGAGCACCCCCCCCAAAGATATGGGGGTGCCCCAGGGCAAGCAGGGGATGCAAAGCAGCTGCCCCCCCATGCCAGGCTCATTCTGCATTCAGCACAGTGGAGGAAGGAGCCTAAGGCTCTGGCTGATCTCTGCCTGCTCTTGGTGTCAAAATGTCATTTCTCCAGGCAAAACAAGGTGTCTCCAGTTCACCCCTTCACCCAGCCTGTGTGTGGAGAGGGATTCAGGGTGCAAGGCCAGGGGCAAGGCTTGAGGTTGAACATCCCTGGCCACTGCTCCCCCCTCCCAGCCAGCTGCTGGCCCTGCCTCCTGAGCATCCCTCGGTCCTTGCTGACAAAAACCCCTGGAGGAACTCCAGCCCCTTTACCCCTGAAGCATGAGACCACCCAGCAAAGCATCCCAGAGGTGTCAGAACCAGGCTTTGGGGTGCTGAGCATGCCAGACCACCCCAGGCTGCTGACCTTGTCAGGAGAGGGAGTCAGAGAACCACAGAATTAATCTCAGAATGGTTTGGGCTGGAAGGGACCTTTGAGCTCATCCTTCCACCCTCTGCCATAGGCAAGGACACTTTCCACTATCCCAGGTTGCTCCAAGCCCCATCCAACCCAGCCTTGAACACTTCCAAAGACAGGAGAGTCAGTAGGAGATCTCAACACCTTTCGTCACCCTGATTTATTTTCTACCACCACCTCCTCGGCCCGGAGCACTCAGCACCCTGAGGCTCAGATGCTTTGGCTCTGCTCCTCTGCTACCTGCACCTCTTTCCCAATCCCTGCTCCAGGCTGCAGGAGCAGAGGCAGCAGCCAGGGTGGGCTGGCTGCTCTCCCTCTGCATCCACCCATGGTCCCGTCAGTGCAGACCTGCCTGCTACATCCATCAGCCCATAAATGTATGTGGGTTATTTTCTTCCCCCAGTTTTATTTGTGCCTCTTCATAATGAGGCAATTAAGATGTGCATGTGAGATCACCGTAATCTGTCAAAATATTACAGCTACCTTCAATGGGATACGCTGGCCAGTGATTGATCACTCCTGCTCCTGTTACTTGGTGGAAAAACACTGGCACAGGGTGTCCAGAGAAGCTGTGGCTGCCCCATCCTTGGGAGTATCCAAGGCCCGGTTGGAGGGGGCTTGGAGCAATGTGGGATAGTGGAAGGTGTCTCTGCCCATGGCAGGGGGCTTGGACAAGATGGTCCCTTCAAACCCAAACCAATCTAGGATTCTATTTTGGTGGCATAGGGACACTGAGGCTCTGTTCCTGCATCCATCAACTGCTCCACGACCTTGAGCAAGTCCCTTGTGCAAATGTCCCCAAGCAAAGCCACCCACGGTGACACCCCATTCAAAGTCAGCCCCACAGGGATAACACCACTGCCTTGGCCAAGCACTTCGCTCCAGTTTGGAAGATTAAGAAAGATTTGGGATCCCTAAAGGCCTATTTGAAGGCAGAGAGAGAGGTGGGATTATTTTTTTTTATTTAAAACAGCAGGAAGGTGTAAAACCTAAAAAAAGGTAAATATTCCCTTTATATTTATTCCTTAATATAGGGGCACACCTCCCCTCTGAACACCTTGTCTCCAGAAGAACATGTTATTAAACCACCCACCCCAGCAGCAAGCATTTCTGCCCTCCAGCAGGAAGGTGGGGCAGAGAGCTCCTCACCTTTCAGTCACTTCCCTGGGATGCCTGGAACGATGAGGAAAACGTGGCGACACCAACCACTGCCTCCCTCACAAGGAAATCAGCGGGGTTCTGAAGGACACCATCCACTCTGCAGACCCAAAGGTGGTTCTGTGGGAAGGAGCCACCTCACAGCAACAGCACCAGGGTCTTACTGCCAGGCTGGGCACCCACCCCAGCCTCCAGGAACTGGGACCAGTCTAGGAAACACAGTGTTGAGCTGGGAAAGCTGGGGGTGTTTGGCTTTTAACTGAGCTGATCCACCCAAAAATGAGGATCTCACCAAAAACTCATGGATGTTGCTTGGATCTGGACAGAGCAGAAAAGGGCAGAGGTTTCCAAAGCAATGCTTTGGAGAGGAAGGATGCACAGAAGGTGCCGTTCTCCTTGGAAGATGCTCACTGGCAGCACGGATGGGGAGGAAGCCCTGTGGGTGGGTGCAGAGGTGGCATCACCCCACAGGTCTCTGGCGAGGGAGCAGCTCTGTAAATGGAACAGGTCAGCACAATTTAAAGGGATGCTCCGTGGGACACCAATGGCAAAGGCCAAGCAGAGTCCCCACGATGATGACACAGATGGAGACCTCCCACTGATGCCGGGAGGAAAGGGGTGGCCAAGGAGCCCAGCCCTCCACAGGATGCATGAGATGGAAGAGCCCCAGAAGTCGAGCATGGTTTGATCACATAATTAAAGTGGTTAGGCTTCAGGGAGTGAGATCACAGAGGTGACCTTCACCCTGGTATTTCTTCATTACTTACTGGACTTGTCAGTATTCACACTAATCTCTGAACAAAATCCTTGGGCATACAAGGATTCATCCTTACCAACATCTGGCTGGCCAGTTGAGCCCATGTGAACTATTTATATTTGCACATACAGTATAATACTGACCTTTTTTTTTCAGCTGGAACTACTAGTTTCCTACAAGCAGGGCACAAAAAAGCCATATTCACTCAAGTACCATCAGGGAATCCAAAATAAAACATGCTCTAGAAACCTCTCTGGAGTTTCCAGTGATCCCAACAACAACCCTTTCTGTTCCCAGCTTCCAAAATCCATGTGGGAGCTTATCCAGCCACACAGATCTGGGGCACATCAGTGCTGGAGATCTGCTGGATATCTCTGGTACAACATCACTTGGGAAGCACCACGAGGACTATTTGCCCAGGAAGGTGGTGACAGGTGCCACTCATTCGGTCACCAGGGTGTGGAGGCCAAAGCACCTCCTGGGCCCTTTGTGAATCCATCCCAGGGAATTTTTGAAGACTTCTTACACATCACAGCAAATACACATCTGTCAACAAATCCATCCCTGCAGGTGAACCCCAGCTACCCAGAGTCTACATGAAGCATTCTGTACTTCATCAACTTTGTTTACATACAAATACAATCTGGCAAAATTGCAAATTATGAATCCAATCATCCCTCAGAGAGCTGGACAGTTGGGTGCCGCTGGTTAATGGCAATTTGCTGCTGCTCCATGACCACCAGGACCTGACCCCGGTCCATTTAAGGCTAGATTTTTTGGCCTCAGTTCCTCTCTGGGGAGGAACTTGTGGCTCAAGTTGAGCCCGTGGGTGGCACGTGGTGATGAACAGGTTGAGCTCATGGCAGGCTTTAAGGTCCCTTCCAACCCAAACCATTCTGTGATTCAATGATCACATCACCAAGTCCCAGGCCCCTTCCATTTCCTTGGAACCAGTTGTCAGCCCCAGATAAACACCAACAGGAGCCCTGGCAGGGCCAGAATAGAGTTCAATGCCTCCTACAATTGAAAGGCCATGTTTTCACTTTGATTTCCTTTTCCTAGCTTGTTTAAATTGCCCATCAGACTTCCCAGTTTCAGAATTTATAAAAAGCTCCAAAATCAGGAGCTCCAGGTCACTTCTTGGTGGCAGCTTGATGAAGTTTGCATGCTGCATGACAAATGCCATCTGATGTGCTGAGCAGGTCTTGGCAAAGGGGGATTCTGGTGATAAACGGTCAAATAAACACAAACAATTAGTGGAGCTACATCAAAGGCACCGCCTGGCTCCAGATGGTGTTTTGAGGACTTCATGCATGCACAGAGCAGAGGCTAATTAATTAACCACAGCATCTAGGCAGGTACCAGAGGGGAGACTTTATAGAGTGGTCACATCTGACCACACTCTTTTCTTGCAGCCTTGTCCTCCCCATTCAAGCATTTTCTTGGAGGTCTGGAGCTTGAGGGGATGGTGCTCCAGGCATGAGCTCCCTACTTCTCCTCTCTGCTGAGGCTTCAGAAGATGCTGCAAGGCTGAAGATGCTCAATATCCTTTTTTTTTGCTTGAAATCCTGAGTGGACCCTGTCTACACAGCTCTGTGTAGCCTTGATGCTCTCCCGGCCATGCTCTATTTGATGCTGCTGGTAGAGGCAATGACCCTGGGTGATATCTCCCCCCACTATATCTATATGCACACACTTAAAACACGTGTGGGAGGGGGGAATATGTTAAGTGAAACAGGAGAGTTTCCAGGCATCCTCTGCAACCACCCCACTCTCATGGAAACTCATTCACACTTCAAGTGACGTGCTCCCCCTCCCACACCACCAAAATGAGGAAGAAAAGAGAGAGCAAGAGGAAAATCCCCACCGAAGATATGCCCATGCCAGGGTCTGGCTGAACATCAGGTTGCTGGTCCCCCCAGCAGCTCTGGCATGAGATAGACGAAGGTCCATGAGGTATGTGATATTGCTGGTGCAGCCAGTCTCCTCCAGCACTGTCCCCTTTTGCCCAGACCCTGCTATAGGGAGTGATATAGGATATATATATATATACATATATATATATATATAGGATACATCTCTATGGACACACAACATTACAATCCAATGAGCACACCAGCGGTAGGTACCTCCTTCCAGCACGGCCTTAAAAATAGCCAGAAAAGCCATTTCCTCCCATTCTGAACTCTCCTGGGAGAACAGGCCAGCCCCTTCACTCTCTCTTGTCCTGTTCTTCTTCAGAGCCAGAAAAAGGAAAAGAAATTTTAAAAAGGCTCCTATTGAATGGCCTGCACACACTGGGTGGGTTTGCTTCCTGACAAAAAAACCACAAAAAACCACCAACCAACCAACCAACCACGGCGGAAAAATGTGCCCAGCTTAACCATGGAAAACTGGTTTGGCACTCCCTCCGGAGTGGACAGGATTGCGAGGGACTTGGACGCAGATCCGGGTGAGGCTGTCACCAGCCTGCATGAAAACACGGCTCCAAAATAAAATACATTCTCTGAGGGCTCCAAAAAAGCAGAGGGCAAAGGACGGGGATCCAGCTTCCCCTTCTCTTCTCCCCCCCACCTCACCCCCAGAGAGAAAGCCACTGACGGGAGGACTTTGGGAATAAAAATAAAAGGGTCAGAGCGCTTGCACATTAAATCAGAAGCAGATGTGTGCCTGCTCGCCAGCCTGAGTCACCGCGGGAGGGTGGGGAAGGGGGGGTTATCGCTATTTTGGTGCTGGGTGTGGGGTACAGAAAACAATGTGTTGAGAAGGCGGTGCAGTGTTTGAGCAGGCTTAATATCGGCCTGGGAGCAGGTACAGGCAGGCTCCAGCGGCGGTGGGGTGGGAAGCTCAGCTCGGCGGTGGCATTGGCAGCAGCTGCACCCCATCCCCTGCCTGGGCAGGACTGCTCCTCCAGACCCTGCCCAGGCTCCCTGGCAGCATCACTGGGCATCCCCAGCAGCACACATCCCTGTTTGGGGGGGGTTTTGCTGGTCTCCATTCTGTCCCTCAGTATCATCCCTCCAGGAGTAGCACCCAACCATCCCCATGGATTGGCTGAGACGCTGCTGGGCCTGAGGTGTCTCCAAACTCACACCAAGGCAGAGGCAGGAGTCTTGTCCTCTCTCTCACAAGGACAACCTCAGCAGCTCAGCACCTCTCTAAAGCCCTGCCTGCTTTGGGTCAAGCCCCATAACACAAGCTCAGCTTCTCCTTTCAGCTCCCTCTGTGTCCTGCGCTGCTGATACTGTGTTGCCGTTCATTAGGCTCATAATCCCACAGGTATTTAGGAGAAAGGTACCTCAGATTGGTCTATTTAACTCTGGCATAACTCAAAATATTCTACTCCTGCTCAACTCTCATGAGAGCCCTTGCAGCCTCATTGGTTTGTAATTGCCATTTCAGTCCTGGAGCTCTACACACACGAGTTCCCGTGCTATGGCTGGGCCAGAAGAGTTCCCACACAGACATGAGGTGGCTTTTGGAGAGGTGTGCTCATGGAAGGTGCCTCTGCAGATCATCTTGTCCTGCAATGGCAATCCAGTTGGCAAAGACACGGCCCCTCCAGCACCACCACCCATCTGTACCATGGGCAGAAGGACAGTGCTGGGCTTGTACAGTGCTGTCGCAGTCAAACCAAACACAGGATGAAAACTCAAGACCCTGGTTCAGAGAAAAGACCAAAGAGACACAGATGTTACCCGTGAGTGAGTGTCTCCTCTGAGTCACCTACAGACTCTGCCCCATTGTAGAGGGGAGTTAGGCAGAGTGAGTGAATATTGCCTCTCCCCATCCTTTGCTGCCCCAAAGAGGAGCTTCACAGCTGCTCCATCCATGGAAAGAAGAGGTGATGGCTTTAAACTAAAAGAGTGGAGATTCAGACTAGCTAGGAGCAAGAAATTCTTACGATGAGGGTGGTAAAACACTGGCACAGGTTGCCCAGAGAAGCTGTGGAAACATTCAAGTCCAGGTTGGACAGGACTTGGAGCACCCCAGTTTGGTGAAAAGTGTCCCTGCCCAGGGCAGGGGGCTGCAATGAGATGACCTTCAAAAGTCACTTCCAACCCAAGCCATCTGATGATTCTGTGGTCCCATGGCCATTTTTTCTGCAAGCCAACACTGTCCTGACCACACTGAAGTCCCAGTGAGATGCATCATGTCCCTAACTCTTGAGCTGGGCATTTCTAGTGGAAATACTGCCAGGTTTCAGCACAGGTTTCAGCACAGGATGGTCAGGGAAGGGGGATGAGACTTTCATCCAGACTTTTTATATGTAAACCAACCATCTAATGAGCTCTCTGAAGACCACAGGTAATATATGGGCATAACCTTATAGCGTGGCCCAAGCACCAAATATCCAGAGGCAACTCCCTGTCTTCCAGGGATGATTTAATCCAGCTCTCAAGGTTACACAGCAATTTAACTGAAGATCTGGGGTCAGATTCAGATTTCATTTGTATCTCAGCTCTTTCTGTGTGCAAAGTCCCTGGTTTCTCTGCCAACCTGGTTGCAAGCTAAACAGGAGCTGAGTCCTCAGCTCAGCCCTCAGATCCTGCAAAGCCTCGCCCGCCTGAGCAATCCGTGCGATCCGGCGCGGCCCACCCATGCCCAGCTTGGTAAATATAGTCAAAGCTGGTGGAGGACCAACAGAAAAAAAACATTTGAACTCTCCCTGGAAGAAGCAAAAGAAAAATATCCACTGCTTAGATGTTTTGCTCAAACACATGGAAAAAAAATAATACTGAAAATCAATAGGACTAATTTTTTCAACCGATGCTTCTGCAAGCAAGGAGAGGGTCTGCAGGATCAGGTCCCTCAGCAGGCAAGTCCTATGTCCCAGCTGACTCTTTGCACATGCCAACTCACAGTCTGATCTGATTTAAACCAGCTGAGTTGTAAATGAGGCTTATAATGGAATTGGCAAATGACCCTTCAATACAGCATCACAAACCAACAGCACTCAAAAATAACCAGGGGTCGAGTCAGGACTCAGCTCCCGGGCAAGGGTGAGTGCAGGATCTGGAGTGCATCATGCCACAGGCTACAAAACATCCCAAGCAAGCAGGGAGAACCCCTGGGCTCTCCCCTCTTTAGAGGGAGGACCCTTCCAAAACAACAACAAGGACCACAAAAAATAGGGAAAAGGAGGAGAAAATACAGCCCTGACATGTAGAGAGAGACAGTCTTGCCTGTTTGTGTTGGCCTATACTGAACTCCAGGCAGTTTCCAACTGGAACCCAGAAAAGCTGATGGTGTTTGGATTCTGTCTGCATCCCTCCCATGACGTGAAGACGCATTCAGGATGATGGGCTAGGATGTTGGTATTTTTTTTTCCCCTAACAACTATATTTACTGTTACATTTTGAACTCCCCATGCTGTCATTACAATGTCAGATGAAATTACACGTGTGATAACCATAACATCGACACATGCACAAGTTCACAGAGGCTTTACAAGGAAACAGCTTTAAGGGAAGAGGGAAGCTGCTCACACGCCTCAACTCAAAGGGTATGTCCAAAGGAGTCTTTGAATTATAGGGCACTGCCTACAGCCTGAGCCTGGCCTTGCTGGAAGTGAATTACTTTTTTTTTGGGCTTTGCTGGGTAAAATGTATTCTTATTTATACTGGTGTAATTCTGGATTGACTCCAGGGATTTAACTGATGCTGTTCTGGATTTGCACCAGCACAAAGAGGATGAGGATGTTACAGTGGTCTGCAGGACAGACTTGCAGAGTGATCTGAATTGCACTGGGATTCTGTGCTGGAGCCACACTGAAGACCACAAATCCTGGAGTGTTTTGTGTTGGAAGGGACCTTAACGCTCATCCAGTTCCAAGCCCCTGCCATGGGGACCTTCCACTAGACCAGGCTGCTCCAGGCCCCATCCAACATGGTCTGGAACACTTCCAGGGACGGGATACGGAAGTGCAGAATGAAGATAGCTACACCACTGCAAAACCATCTTGTATCAACATGGCTGATCCCCTTTCACAAGTATGCCCTTGTGAGGGCAGGTGCTCTCTTCTGATCCAAGATGTGCTAGAGCCATAAGAAAGGAACCCCAGCTTCAGATCCACTACCAGGCCAGAGGTAACTGCTGCACAAAGCTCAGCCTTTGAGGTGTTAAGAAAATCCCAATTTCTGCAAAAAGGGAAAAGCAGCAATCAGATTTCTTCCAACTGCTTTGGGCAGCTGGGTGAAGAGAACTTGGCTGGTGCTCCAGGAGTATGGTTCCAGCAGCAAACTCCAGAAGAGAGGCATATCTTCCATTGGCACAGCTGGATGTGTTAGGCAACATCTGTACAGCTCTGATTGCATCTGCTTAGGGGGAAATGGTGCAAGTCTAACTAGGCCGGTCCAGTTAAAGTGCTACAGCTTCCACAGAAACCTACAGGATGTTACAGATCAACCTTGCAGTGCATTGTGACATACTGAGACAGACTGAGGGAGTTGGGGATGTTCAGCCTGGAGAAGAGAAGCCTCCAGGGAGACCTTGGAGACCCTTCCATGTCCTAAAGGGGCTCCAGGAGAGCTGCAGAGGGACTGGGGACAAGGCATGGAGGGATAGGACACAGGGAATGGCTTCCCACTGCCAGAGGGCAGGGATGGATGGGATATTGGGAAGGAATTGCTGTCTGTGAGGGTGGGCAGGCCCTGGCACAGGGTGTCCAGAGCAGCTGTGGCTGCCCCTGGATCCCTGGAAGTGTCCAAGGCCAGGCTGGATAGGGCTTGGAGCAACCTGGGACAGTGGAAGGTGTCCCTGCCCATGGCAGGGGCATTGGAATCAGATTGTCTTTTTAGGACATTTCCAACCCAAATTGCTCAGTGACATCCATACCTATGGATGTTTTGGCTCTCAGCTCCTACACAGAGAACATCTGAAGGAGCAGCTGCTTTGCTCTTGCTCTCTTACATCAAAAAAAAAAAAAAAAAAGAAACCAAACATCTTACACAGCAGCAACCCCAAGGATCTGTGGGCTGGAAAAGGGCACTGCACATGTGTGGAGAGCACACGGCTGCCTCTTTGTACACTTCCCGGGGTGCAGGTTTGATTCACCTCCTGAGCAAAGGACTGGAGGATGCTCTGGGTGTGCGTGGTTGGGAAATGTTCTCAAGAGCACCAGAAGGCATGTAGAATCACTCACGCTATCCTAGGACCTACTTTTTGTCCTCTGTGGGAAAACATCAGGGTTTCACCCCACTCACCCTGCCATCTCATTGTCTGTGCTTCGCACCTCCTTCCACAGCACAAGTACGACAGCCTCTGGTTAAATACATTGCACTGATCACACTCTAGGAGAGGAAAATTCATCAGGTATGGGGCTACAATAAAACCAGACTCTTGGAAGCATCTACCTGTCCATTCACCCACCCCGCCTCCCATCTGTGGCTCTCTCTAACCCACATTATCTTGTTTCATATACCCCTCACATGAACAGAACACCCCTCCAGCACACTGATTTCTTCCCCATTTGTCCACGAAGACACACAACAAAAAGGGGTGTGGATACAATCTCTTGCACAGTTTTAAACATACAGATATGTATATTTTTGTTCACTCAGTCCTTCCCAGGGATGGGCAGGAGCCCAGCAGCTTGCTCACACCACACTTCAAAGCCGCACACCAGCGCTGGATGAAACACCGGCACCGCAGCACACCGGGGACTTTCCTTTTCCAAGCCGGCACTTCAAAATATTTATAAAGGCACTTAAGCCCCGTTTTGGCCACTGCCTGTGTTTGCAAACCCTGCCCTGGGATTCATGTCAGGTTGCGGGGAGTTCCGCTCGCATTGTTGGCATAGCTGAGGAGAGGCAGAGGGACTCGCTCCCCGCTCGCAGAACAAAGCCCCGAGTTATTGCAGAGCTGTGCCCTCCGCCGGGCGCAATTATGGTTAGAGAAAACCCTTGTTTATAGCAGGATCCTTCCAGTTGGGGAAAAAGAGATTTAATTACAAGGCAATGGTGCTGTGGGCGTGTGCGCGAGCGCAGCACAGATGTGGCCAAGAGCTGGGCTGCTCCCCCTGCCCAGGTGGTTGCTGGGGGGTCCACCCTTTGTGGAGGGTGAAAAAGGGGGTTTGTGGTTGTTGACGACCAGGCATTGAATCAGGGGAGCCAAAGCATGGAGAGTTAAAAAAAAAATCCAGGACAGCTGCCCGTCCCAGCAGGTTAGGAGCAACAGGAAGGGGATTAAGGGGAAAATTTACCCACAACTTTTCTCTTTCCCTTTTCCCTGAGTCATGGCCTTGGACACAGGCTCCCTCAGGTAGGTCATGAGACTCACAGAATGGTTTGATATGGAAGGGACCTTAAAGACCATCTCATTCCAAACACCCTGCCATGGGCAGGGACACCTTCCACTGTCCCAGGCTGCTCCGAGCCCCGTCCAGCCTGGCCTTGGACACTCCCAGGGATGGGGCAGACACAGCTTCTCTGGGAAACCTGTGCCAGGGCTCCACCACCCTGACAGCCAAGAATTTCTTCCCAATGTCCAATCTAATCCTGCCCCTTGGCAGTTTTAAGCTATTCCCCCTTGTCTTATCACTACCTGCCCATGTAAAAAGTTGCCTTCTGTCTTTTTGTATCATCTTCCTGTAAGTACTGGAAGGCTGAGGTCTGAGATGGGTTTGGTTTCAGCTCCCTTTTCCAAATGGTATTGCAGAATCAGAGCCCAGTGTGAGCTCTGTGACACACAGAGATGGACTACAGGACATCGTAAAACCAAGAATCGAATCCTTACTAAAAAACCACCTTTAGATGAAAAGGTACAATCCTGTTGGACACCCAGAGCCCCTCAATGCTGCATTAGCCAAGGTACATGCTCATCAACTGTGTGCATCAGAGAATATTTTTGTAGCCCTGTCTTTTCTTCCACTAATTCTAAGGAACAGAGTGTGGTTTCCTCTCCAGTGTTTCTCATATTTTGCTTAAAAATAAAATTTGAACCTATATCAAACCAAACAGCTTCTTGCCCGAGGTGGTAAAAAAAAAAAAAAAAAAAAAAAAAAGGCAAAGCCTTTTCTATGGTGAACCCTTCAGGAAAAGGGAATATAAATCCCCCTG
Source organism: Corvus moneduloides (assembly GCF_009650955.1). Classification (NCBI taxonomy): domain Eukaryota; kingdom Metazoa; phylum Chordata; class Aves; order Passeriformes; family Corvidae; genus Corvus; species Corvus moneduloides. Next base: position 22,944,200 of record NC_045511.1, read on the forward strand.
TGGTTGTATTCCCCCCAGTAGCATTCAAAAAAGCCCCCAAAAGCCAGTGCAGAATTTGCAGTGGGTCCTTCCTACCTCTGCACACGACTTCTGGGAAACATATAAAGCATCCACCAGAGCACAGTCTGATTTATACTTGGAGCAGGGCACCTTTAATGGCAGCAGGAGTGCGGGTGTAAATCTCCAGGCACGGAAAAATCAGACACACAGCCTCAGCCCTCTGGATCCACTCTGCTCTGAATGCCACTGAATAAAAATGAGGCTTTATGGTAAAAAAAGAGGTACATGTCCTTCTGCTGCATAGGAGAGATTTCTAAGGGTGCAGTGCTATAAATAATGATTCAGGCCAGTTTGCACGTGTCTCGTGTAGCCCATGATGAGACACTGAACAGGTATTGAGAACACCACAAAAATGATCAAGAGGCTGGAGCCCCTCTGCTCTGCAGCCAGCCTGGGACAGCTGGGGGTGTTCAGCTGCACAAGAGAAGGCTCCAGGGAGAGCTCAGAGCCCCTGGCAGGGCCTAAAGGGGCTCCAGGAGAGCTGCAGAGGGACTGGGGACAAGGCATGGAGGGACAGGACACAGGGAATGGCTTCCCACTGCCAGAGGGCAGGGCTGGATGGGATATTGGGAAGGAATTGCTGTCTGTGAGGGTGGGCAGGCCCTGGCACAGGGTGCCCAGAGCAGCTGTGGCTGCGCCTGGATCCCTGGAAGTGTCCCAGGCCAGGTTGGACGGGGCTTGGAGCAGCCTGGGATAGAGGAAGGTGTCCCTGCCCATGGCAGGGACTCGGCGGTCTTTAAAGGCCCCTTCCAACCCCAACCATTGTGTGATTCCATGGAGACCCAGTGGGTTGAACCAGAAGTGGAGGCTGTCATGCCCTCTCAGCCATCACTGCTTCCCAAAGCTGTAAGCCAGCCCTGTTCACATGCACAACCTGACACAGGTTGTGTCACATGTCCCCCTGGATGTACCCACCCTCCAACATCCCACCCTACACACGGAGGGAGGCTGCACCCCAAAGCAGCCTCCTCTCCCTGCCCTTTGCACAGGGGAGTCATGGGGACAGGTCCTGTACGAACAGGGACAATGCCACACTCAGTTCTCCATCATGCAGGCAACCCAACCCTATGCTCTTATACCCATCCTGACTCCAGAACAACAGAAATAAAAATTAATATCCTTGGGAGCAAGCAGGGATGGGCAGTGAAGCTCATGGCTGCCTCCACAGTCCAGTTTAATAATTCTCACTATTGCCAACTCCTACTGTTCAGACAGTGTCTGTCCTGTCTGCCGAGCAGAAGCCCACCTTCAACAGTCCTGCTCAAGTCCTAAAAGACCTTCTTTCTCCTTTGACCTTCACCAAGGACAGTTTGCACCTCTGCTCTTTAGGTGCATTTGAGTGTGAAGGCATTGGAGAAAGACCCGCATGAGAACAAAGAGGAGATCACTTGTGGAAACACATGCTGAAATTAGAAAATGAAATAAATAGCCAGTCCTAAAAGAGAAAACTCCTGCCATAAAGTAGATTTTGAGGGGGGGAAAAAAAAAGAATTGGTTGTGCACTGCCCTGCTTTGCTAAACAGGCAGATGGGACCTGTATTTCTCTTCTGAAACTTTAATGGAAGGATATGATTCTGCTGCAAGCATATTTTATATGCCTGGCGATTAAAGAGGAAGGGAAGGGCATAATTTATAGAATTGTGAAACACAGAGGATAGCTTTCTGGCTGCAATGTTTCTTTATTTTCCTGTTATTCCTCTTATTCTTTCTTCTAGGCTTGTGAAAGGTGATGGATGGGCAGTGGTGGAGACAGAAATCTTCCTATTATATTCACAGGGCAGGTACTGAATCAGCAACCACGAAGGCTACACAAGCTGCACCTCCTCTGAACAAGCCTGAGACACAAAAAAAAGTGTTGCTGTGTGTCCTCAGCCTTTCTACAGCACTTTCCAGCTCCTGCAGCTACCTCACCTCTCTGTAGGTAGCAGGCTTCACTCTTTAAAAGAAGAAATCTGAGTATTGGCTCATTCTTGATGTAGATGGGAACATGACATGTCCAAGCTCTGGCCCCATCCAAATCCTGCATTTTTATGGAAAATCTGCCAAACTCTGCCAAGACCCTGGCACTTCCCATCCATCCCACCTCAGAGGAAGCAATTTCCACCTGTGTTTGCCTAGAGAGACACCTTGTAGACAAAGACATGGTGGCCAAGAAGGTGTCCAGAACACAGTGGCATGTCCTTGCAGTGAAGATGGCCAGGCACGCACTCAGCTGAATGAACAAAAGCAGTGCCCAGAGGTCGAGGGAAGTGAACCCTCCTTTCTATTCATCAATTGTGAGATCACAGCTGGAACACTGTGGCCAGTTTGGGGTCTCCAGACAGAAATGGCCCTTGTGGAGGCACCAAGATGGTCAGCGAGGTGGAGCACACGAGGTGAGGAGAGAGAGGTTTGTTCAGCCCAGAGAAGAGGGCATGAAGGGGGAATCTCACTTTTTCATCTCCCTAATGCAAAACTATAGAGAAGACGTCAGACTCTTCTCAGAGCACGAGAAGCCATGGGCAGAAGTTTCAGCAAAGCAAGTTTAGATCAGACATAAGAACATTTTTTGGTAAGAGGCTGGTCAAACCTTGAACCATGAGGCCAGAGAAATGCCAGGATTTTTATCCTTGGAGATGCTCAGAACTCAACCACACAAAGGCATGAGCCTGACCGAGAGGTGGAAGTTGGGTCAGGGGTTTTCAAAGGTCCTTTCCACCAAAACCATTCCCTGACTCCGTGCTCCACTTGTGCAGATAGGGAGCCAAGGCACAGAGCAGATAAAATAACACAACCACAGGTATGCAGCCAACCTGCACCTGAGGCCACATCTCCAGAGAGCAACCTAAAGCCCTACCCTCACTGCTTTTGAGCAGATTAAACCCATCACCACAGTGTCTGTGTGTGCTGGGCTTTCTGGGGTCATCTGCTTCCCTGGTAAAAGGTTGCGCTTCTCCTGCTGTAAAATTCTCTGGATTTTTAATTTTTTTTTCAACTTCAGGGCCAATTCAGCAACTCATCTTTCTGCTAAGACTGTCAGTGAAAGCGTCAACTGCATGGCTGGTTTCTGCGATGTGGAACCATGCCCACCAAGACTTGGACCAGGACTGCACAGCCCATTTCACATCAGCCACCATCCAGCCCACACTTGGCAAAAGACTGAAGACAGTATCAGCCATGCCTGCATGACTCCTGGCTTTGGGCCATTTTTCTTCAACCCTCCGAGCAGCCATGATATAAATCTTGCTCTTCTTTCACTGGTCTTTGCTGTGACAACACAATCACTTGGCTGCCTATGCCAGCTCTCATTGGGCGTTTGTCAGGGATGCGTCAGTGGAAAAATGAACTCTGTACCCTGGTGAAGAGGGGGAGCAGTTCTTCATGGAGCTAACCACTGCTGCCCTTTCTCAGCTCACACATTTGCTGCAGGAGGAGTGCAAGTCCTCGTGAAATCACTGTGAATATTTACCTCCCCTACAAGCAAATCCATATTCCTCCCTCCCGTTGAATAAGCAGGAAAACCTTGCCCAGATAAATGCAGGGTGAGAGCTTTGCTTCCCCTCCAATACCAGCACTCCCATGCCTAAATATCTCCATGAAATATGTGCATGTGCATGTGTACACATCCTTTATTCAGAGCTGTATTTACTCTCTAGAAAGAAGACTGCTTGTCCCACTGAAGCCAGAAAGAAGGAAGAAATTCTTTACACTGAGTGTGCCGAGGCCCTGGCACAGGTTGCCCAGAGAAGCTGTAGCTACCCCATCCCTGAAAATGTTCAAGGCCAGATTGGACAGGGCATGATAGTGGAAGGTGTCCCTCCCCATGGCAGGGGGTTGGAGTGATGAAAGGTCCCTTGAAAACCAGTCTATGATTCTGTGATAGGTCAGCTGAGTCCTCCTATTCACCCCAGGAATGCTGCAACTCCTGGCAAAACAGAGAAAACCATTCCCTGAAGCTGTAAAACTGAGACTCTCTAGCAATTCTTACATAGTACCTAAATGTTTGGCGTTTTTTTTCCAGTGTCTGAAACCTCTTTAATTGAGTCACTCCAAACGTTGCGAATCGCAGAGTCTGGTCAGGGGATGCAGGACCCCACTGCATGCTGGGCAGTGTGGGAACGTACAATCCCAACAACCACCCACAGGGAGACCATGAGGTCAGCAGAGAAGCCAGTGGGGATGGACACGGTGTGGATTCAGCTCAGGAAGCTCACACAGTTACAAGGCCACAAGCATGGGAGGGTGGAGACCTACTTCTGTCCAGAGAGAGGGAAGGGAGCCCATCCCCTGCTGAAAGCTGTGGGTGGACATATTGCACTTGGCCAGCCAGAAGATTAAGGCAGGTCCCCTAATTGAACGTTTCCCAATGGGAGTGAGACAAAAAAAGCAATTCAAGGGGTGAAAAGAGTGCAGGTAAAACACCACCTGGAGAGAACAGGGTGGGCAGGAGAGGCTCCTCGCAGAGAGGGGCTAGACAAAGGCTTGTGGGGCAGAGGATGCTGGCTGCACCAGCCACGAAGTGCTTCAAACACAGGGAGCAGATAACCGGAGTCATGGAGCAGGGTGGGAGGAGGTGAAGGAAGCAGGCAGGAGAGAAGATTACAGGAGCACGAGGAACAACAAAGAAGAGGAAAACAGAGAAGGAAAAAATTATGAAGGGCCTTGAAGGTCAACAGAGTCAACTTCAAAAGGATTCCTTAAAGACATAGAGCAAATGCCTTTATATTCAGTTATTAGTGTCCACAAAAATCTAAGTAGCATGGGGGGGCAGGGAATGACTCCCAACACTCTATTTGGCACGGAGGGAAGACAAAGTGGAAGGATGATAAGAGAAGTCTGGGACTCTGTTTTTCTAATGGAAGAGACAGGGCTGGAGTTGGCAAGACCCCCTTGCAAAGGACACAGAGTGAAGTGGAGGAGGCTGTTCAGGAGAAGAAGGATGAGAGTGAGCAGGTCTTCTCCTTTCTGGAACTGAAAAACGTTAAAAATTGACTTGCTCAGCCTGAAACAAAATGTTTTCCTAAATTCCAGGCATCTGCTTAATCAAAAATACAGCAAACCTTGAGTTAAAGAAATCATGCTGCCAGTGAAAGTCAAGACTTTTGCTTTGTAGATGCTGAAATGAAACACTTCCATTTTTTCACAATTCCACCATTAATCTGACAAAACTGACCCAGATGCAGAGCAGTTCTTTTGTCATCAAAACCTTCACTTTGTACTAAAATCTATTTAGCTGATTATCTGTCCCCACTGTACTTAAGGAAGCTAAAGTGAAGTACAAAGCCAGAAGAGTCGGCTCCTCTATCCTGGGGCGTTCAACCCATCGGCAGAGTTAAAATCACTGACAAGCTATGGCAAGTTAATGTCAGCAAAATGGTACCCAACAGGAGGTTTGAAGCCAGCACAGTGAGCTCTACAATAAGTTCCAGTCCATTAAACACCAGGCTTAAGTAAAATATTACAGCAGGTCATGTTTTAAAGCAGACAGAATAGGCAAGGGAATCACTGAGGACCCATGAGGATCCTCTTGGAGGAGAACAGAAATTCTGTGTTTTTAATCTCCCTGCCCTAATCACCATCACTTTCCTCCTGACTGTATGTGCTTCCTTCCACTGCACACCACTTTTTCCACATGCTTATCCAGCGGTGGATGGCAGCAGGGACTTGTGTCACTGAGGCAAAGACATGGTACTGTTCCATCAAGTATTTGCAGGGCCACCACAAGGCCCAACAAGGTGATGACCACTCACACTGGAAAAAAACATACGAAGAAAGTGACTTGGTGAAGGCCAGGGAACAGGTCACTAAAGGACCCAAGAGTGGAAATCTTGTACTCCTATTTTCGCCCACCTGTATCCCAAGTGTTTAGTACTTTCCTTTGTTCAGGTTTGACCTTACCTTCTCCTGGCAGTTTCCTAATGGGCAAATAAATCTCTGGAGAGTATCTTAAATTCTTTTTTATCACAGACTGTATCAGTGTGATAATAAGATCAGCCTTCAGACTCCCCATTAAGTCACAGAAGGTGTGGTCATCAGTCATGCTTTTTCCAGACTTAATTGCCAGACAGACACTTTAAGTGGAAAGTCCACCTAATGAGCCCAATCATTAAAACATCCCTGGTTCCTATTTGAGATGGAGAATTATATTACTCTAATAAGGGGGTTGCATCTTTGCCCCCCTATTCAATCATGTGGCACACGAAAGGTGAGACTTCTCTGCAAGTTTGCCTTGGATGTGTTTCATTTAAATACGGCCCCCTGCTTCAGGCAAGAAAAAGTAATAAAACTCTTCACAGAAGGAAAACTGGGTGGTTGGAGAAGGTGGCAGCAACCTAAAAGTGAGCAAAGGAGTCACCATTGATGGGGCGTCACCACTGACACCAGGGTGACACCTGAGGGCTGTCCAGGTGGAGACGGTGGAAGAGTCACCAAAGTGGCTGTGTCAGGGTGGAGAAGATGTGACACCTGTGGTGTGTTTCTGCAAATGGCCAAGTGGGATGTACGAAGTGGGCTCTTCACTGGGACACCTCTTTGCTAAACAGTTCAAAAGAAATGGCTCCATTTGAAGAAAGAATTGGTTGTGTTGGCCACTATCAGGACCTGCACCACGTGGGAGAAGTGGCTGGGCAGCTGCCAGGAAGTTGGGAAACTGAGGTGGAGCAGCTCACGGATTCAAAAGCCCTTGCATGGGGCATCTCCAGCCAAAGTGCCCAAAACAGGGATCAGGCTGCAAGTCCTCTGCAAAAGGGTAATCCTCTCCTGCGCTGTCCAGTTGTGACAGAAATAGTCGCCTTTCCCACCTCTCCATCTCCCACCCTTACTCATCACGCAAAGCTTTGTCTAGGTAAGCGCAGTCTGCGAGCTCAGCCTAGGTAAGACCAGCCCAAGTCCCTGGTGGTCTTCAGCCACACCAGATGCCTTTAGTTAGAAGCCATCAAACCCATGGAGGTGCCCCAGTTGGCCCGCTCCCACCCCAAAGCACCAGCAGTGAGAGCTGCTCCGCAGGGAATCCCAGCAGGAAGCCCGGGCAAGCCTGAGTTACGAGCTGCACAGCCAGCAGCGGCTTTGCCAGGTGCTGGGAGCGCTGGTTCAGAGCAATCCCTAATAAAAACAAAAGAAGCACGGAAGGGTGTGTTGCTTTTGGGTAATAATACATCTTAGAACTGCACGGCGAGGCAAAGACAACGCCGCGCCCTAAGCCACCCGAAGGGTGTGGGCATTATACAATGATTCGCCCACACCCAGAACCTCCGACGACAATTAACATCCAGCGCCGCGCAAGGATCAGTAAATACCGTATCTCAAACCAGGAAACGCCAGCTTTTTCCATGTGCGTGGAGAAAAAAAAAACCCAAACCAAAGATGTGTCTTAACACGAACATCACCCCGGGCAGATCCGCACCACCGCTGCGCACGGTATTTTCTGCCCTTCCCCTGGAAGAAGCCAGCAAAGTCAGCGGTATTCATATTTTGAGTTGTATTAAGGATCAATTTTGGAGTTTTTTCATCATTTCCCTCCTAAAGAAAAATAAAAAAACAGAACAACAAAACCAACAAACAAACCAACAAACGGAGATGATGGAACTATTAAAATGCATAATTACATTTTGATAACGACGAAGTCATGCAAGGCACTTAATAGATAATAAAATGACAAGATCTCATCACACCCAAGCTTATTTTCACAGCTGTAAATCTACTTCTGGTAAAGTCGCCGGGAAAAGATTTTACTATTGAGTAATAATGGAAACAAAATAGCACTTACTAAAGGGAAATGAGAGCAAGAACTCATCAGACGTTGAAAGACAACAGAGAAAATCAGTTTGTTATTAGGAGACAGGAGAAATAACACTGTTCTGTTGGTCTGAGATATCGGCAGTGAGATGTGTTGGTTATTAACAGAGATCCCACTTTTCTTTTCCCCCTAAACCACAGTGCATTTGCTGTGATGCTCATGAAAACAGCAATTAAAGATGCAGCTCTGGGGTTGCACCTCCAGGAAAAGAAAAAAAGCAGCAAAATGAAAGTGTCTCCAGATCTATTCCTAATACTTTCTGAGGTCATGAAATTCAAGTTGTTTTTCCAACATAAATTCACCTGTTCATGTAAAAAAAAAAAAAAAAAAAAAAAAAAGAGATGATGATTGTGATAAACCTACTTTCTGAATGATCCCAGGAAAAATGCAGCAGCTTTGACTCTGTGGGAGGATGGAGCTAGTAGAGTTACCGTGTACCTCTGCCCAAAATAGGGAGGCTCAAAGCCTTCCAGGGGCCAGGTGGCGCTCCCAGGGAGGAATGGTTGTTGCAATATTAATGAGGGAGGAGACAGGACCACCAGGGACAAATGAAATATGTATTCCTGGCTGGCACAGCAGAGACAGTTCATGTAGCTCAAGAACAAGGGGGTCATGCTGGACGTGGCTACTTGCCCTCGGGGCAATCAATTGGGGCAGATCAGGAGCTGTTTGTACAGATAACAAAGCTCTGCTTGAATTTCTGAATCCTGAGAATGGGCTGGAGAAAAAATGGATTTTGATTCTCCAGCTGCAGCACTGAAAAACAGGAGTGAGGCATAGCCCTACCAGTGCACATACAAGCAAGGAAACAAAAATATCCAATATTATTGTTTACTGATGATGGCTCGGAGCATGTTCAGACCTGACTAAGTTTCTACTGGGCAAGGTTTTATTATCATTATTATTATTACTATTACTACTACTAGGACGACAATTACTGTTATTATTACTATTGCTATTAATTGCAGTGACCATTTAAACTGCACCAGTGTCTTATAGCTACAAGCTGGATGCTCATTCCCTTAAAGGCACTGTATAAGTGAGACCAAGGAAGGAATAATCCATTCCTGAATGCTTGTGCTCCAAAGAAACAGTGGGAGAACAAAAAGACCCCATTTTGTACTGAAGAGGAACAGAGAGACTTGATGATTTGCAAAGGCCATGGATGAAGCCCTTGGCAGAGCCAAAATTTGATGTTAGCTTTTCTAAATCCCAACTCAGCCCTCTGTCTAGACTATCAGTCTGAACTAGCTCTCATCTCAGGGTCAGCTTTATCCTAAAGACTGAGGCAGCCTAAAGCTCAGAAGGGCTCCAGGTCAGGGCCACCCCATGGGCTCTGATGGGAACAAACTTTTCTTCGCAGGAGTGTTGTGGTAGGTCAAGGGGTAAAGGTTTTAAACTAAAGAAAAGGAGATTTAGCTTGGATTTGAGGAAGTTTTTCATAATGAGGATGGTGAGATCCTGGCACAGGGTGCCCAGAGAAGCTGTGGCTGCCCCGTATCTGGAAGTGTCCAAGGCCAGGTTGGATGGGGCTTGGAGCAGGCTGGGACAGTGGAAGGTGTCCCTGCCCATGCCAGGAGGGTTGGACTAGAGGACCTTTACCGTTCTTCCAGCCCAAACCATTCAGTGAATCCCATATGCCAGGTGTTTGCCATGTGCTGAATCTTGTGCCCACAGCCCATGGTTGGTGGCACCAGCCCAGCAGCCAGGTGGCTCAGCCCATTATGGCAGTGTTTTGGCACCTGGCAAAGCCAGAGGATGTTGGTGTGCACCAGGACAGAGTAAATCACCCAAAAGGAGTTGGGATTGGCAGGTTTGGGCTGGTGGCATCACTCGGCACCTCCACAGTTCAGCTGGGATTTTCACTGGACAAAACCAAAATGATGGGGGCATGAAAGAAGAGTGGGATTCCAGGGGAAAACAGGGGTAGAGAGAGAAGCTGGGAATGACAGCTTGTTACATCTACCACCCAGCCTGACAGGGTGCTGTGGAAAGGACAGGGCAGGGAAGGTTTTGCATGCAAGAAGGGACACTCAAAAAAAAGTACCAACAAAGTGAGGTTTTTAAAAATATAAACAGTTTTGGGGAACAAACACAAATGGCGTGCAAGCTAAAAATAAGCAGCAGCAAGTGAAAAAAAGGATTAAAGAAGCCCGAAAGAAATAGCGAACAGCAAATTGCAGGGAATTGTTCGGCAAACAATAAAACGCTCCTTGCCATCTCCCTGCAAAAGGCAGATGGCACTGGGAGAAAGCAACCCCCAACAAATGATAGCTGCAAAAGGGGTGAAGGAGGGGGGGGGAGAAAATTTCAGACCTGGCAGATTTGTTAAGTGGTAATTTTCCCTCTGTCTGTGCAGAAGACAAAGGGGAGGGAAAGCTCCCCAAGACAGGGATTGTATTTCACTCCGCGGTTGAGAAGGCTTTCGAGTGTCTGCAGATAGCGGCAAGAAATGGTCCTAAAAAGATTAGAGCTCTTAAGGTAGGGCAAAATACTATATCCAGACAACACACTCGAGTTTTAATGACAGTGGGGAGAGAATTGAGTGAACCATCGTCTGCTGCCTCTAGGAAACCAAAAACTTAATTTGAAACAGCACAGGCTCGAGCTGGACTTTTCTCACAGAAAGGTTTTACTCCTGCCCTTTAAGCATCACTTTTTATCCTCAACACATATTTTTCATTCATCTTTTTCCCACAGCCAACACAAGTTTAGGAAGGGTCTTCCAGGTTTTTAGAGTGATTTGGGTAGCTTGGCTTTCAGCATCTCCCTGTGTGGAATGCACCTCTTCTCACTGCATCCCTCTTGCCAGGCCATTAACCATGTTTGTGGATACCCACCTGAGGGATGAAGAAGGAAAGTGGCTTCTCAGAGATGCATAGGGAATGTGCTGGAAAAGAAATTCACGCTGGGTTTTCCAAGTCTCAATCCCCAGACCACCCCCTGCCCTTCCTACCTCTGATTCCACTGTGGGCTTGCTAAGCTGGACAGGCCAATTCCCAGTGGGTGCAAACGAGCAGAGCTTCCATACAACCCATTTTCCACTGGGACCAAGACCAAGCATCACATCCAGCCCTAAATCATAGAATCACAGAATCATTTAGGTTGGAAAAGCCCTCTAAGATCATCAAGCCCAAGTGTTAAGCCAGCATGGCCAAGGCCACCCTGAATTTTGACTGAATCGGGAATTTTGTGCCTCCCCAAAAAATGAGGCTGATTGCTACGACCCCACAATAACCAATGTGCCCCTCGGGGGTTACCAGGACTCCCCTGGCACCACCTGGCTTGGGACAAGGACAAAAAAGGGTACTGCTTTGCTGCCAGCCTCACAGCTGCATATTCCAGGGCAGGGGGGGCATCACTTCTGTGTCGTCTCCACCAGCCCCATCTCCGGCAGGTGACACCGAGGTGGCTCTGCCATCCCCCATCTCAACTCCTGCATTCCCCACCCAGAGACTTTCGCTGCAGGGACCCCCCTGACCTTGCCCGGGGCTCTGTTGCTAAGAATAAAGCAGAGGGCTGTGCTGTGCTGGCACGCGGTGGGATAATTGCAGGGAAGCGGCTGCTGTAGCCCAGCGACCGCAGTAATTGGGCATGGGCCATCCTGCAGTCAGGTTTCCCGTGCTATTATCCCCTTATTAATAGAAACCAAATCTACCTTTGCAGAGGAAGCACTGCGAGCCTGGAATTATGCGGTGTGGGGCTGCAGGGAGGCATCTGTGGCATCCCTGCAACAGCCTCAGCCCTTCACCACCCAAGGGGTGGGTCCTGGCAGGATCCACAGGATGCTCCCGCCCAAGTCGTGGCAAAATCCCAGCCACAGAGACCTAAGGTCCCCTGTGGTCATTGGAAAGGTGAATCTTAGACTCAGCCACATGACAGTTCCCCTCACCGAGGCAGGCAAGCAAGATTTGTTCTATTAACTAATTAATCCCAGCAGTATCCCTCCAAGGTATGGCAGGGAGTATTAATTTCATCTCCCAAGGAGGAAAGCTGAAAGTCAGAAAGGCTTGGATTTCTCCTTGCCCACCTGGATGGGGTATGGTGGGGGCCACAAGCCCCCATGGATTTAGGGCTGGAAAACAATGCACAGCACCTCGGCTGGGATGCTCTTGCCAGGGTACCACAGGATGTTGAATGTAAAAGAGGCAGAAGTGATAGCATCATTTTAAAGAGAATCGACCCACAACGCCAGGGCTCTTTTTGCTGGAATATGTGAAAGCAAAGTGTTGGTTTCTGAGACACCCAAGGACAAGGCAGAAGTCTCTGCAGGGGCTTCCAGGCCTTCTATGTCAATGTGGTCATCTGGCTTTCCATGGCCAGGACTAACACAGGTACTTCTCCCCATCCCTGTCTTATTCCAGCCTAATTTCCTCTCTGAAGCTTAACTTCTAAACAGTCCTGAATAAAACGTGTGTCTGATCATGACTTTTTACCTGCCTCAGGAAGCAGGAAGCAAGGTGTGAGTCAGGATTAAAGCTGGAAAGTAGACTAAGTGCCTCTATCCGAAAAGCAATCAACAATGAAAAGAGTAAGGTCTGGTTTGGCACAGTTATTTTTTTCATGAAAGTTTATTAAAGTCTTCAGGACCATCTGAATCTTGTCTCAAATCTGAGATTTGCTTTGAAACTTACAAAGTGAAGGGTCTGATGAAGAGCAGCTGAGGGAGTTGGGAAAGGGGCTCAGCCTGGAGAAAAGGGAACTCAGGGGGGACCTTCTGGCTTTTCCAACTTAAACAATTCCATGGTTCTGTGATTCCCCAGTGATGCTCATTTCTACCTCCCTCAGCATCCACGGCAGGCAAAGCCCAGCAGATAATCTCCTACAGAACAATCTTAACCATGAATGTTAATAAACTCAAGACTGACACAAGGATTTATCAACCCAGAGTATTTCCATGCTTCCCTCTTTCTCTCCACCTCTTCTTCACCCAGCTTTCAGCACTCCTCATTTCAGCAATTAATCCCAGCCTTTCTGAAGAGGCTGAATCCTACAAGCTTGAAACCAAGTCCTCACAGAGCCAAATCAGCACAGATGTGCCAGAGAGCAATGCAGATGGTTTTTCCTTCCCCTGAAACTCGAGACTTTGCTTCTGCTCAGTGCTGTGGTATTTTGCAGACTGGGGACATCAGGAGCATGTCCCATCCCCATATGGCAAGCGAGAAGTCACCCTGGGAAGATTAAAGCAGAGAGAGAAGACCTGGGTTGCCTCCTGCATTTTTCAGCCCTTCTCCATCCCTTTGTGAAAGGCTGATGCTGTTAAGCAACTATGTAAGGGATGAAAAGAGTCAGGGAAAATAAATAATACATGGATGTTGAAGTGTGTTGCCAAGGCCACTTCCAGGATGGATCTGTACCCTCTGGACAGCTGCCTGCTCCTGCCCTAGAGAGATGTCACTGGGAGTGAAATGGAGCTCCTAGGCAAGACGTTGTTCCAGAGTGACACATCAGAAAACCTTGCGGGTGACAGAAACTGTAACTGCTGTGCTTAAACTTCACTGGCCCATTCCACCCCCGTGAAACCCAGTTTCGCTGCTGATTTCAGCAGAATAGGGAGGGATTTGCCCCTACCAGGGCAGCTGGGATTGCTGGGGATACCTCTCCCCAAAGCCTGAGCAAAGCCCCACAGCCTGAGCAGGGGCCTCCTTGTAGCCCTCGGGCCTCATGGATGCTCTGGCTTCCATGAGGACCTGAACAATGCTCTCCATCCTCCCCAACCGCAGGCCAAACCAGATGCAGAGAGCCAGCAGCCTGAAAGAAAAGGCATCTTAGACCCAGTGTCTTCTTGGGGTTCAGGGCAGCAGTGTCTTGTGTGCAGAGGCTGTGGACACCCCAAGGGATCCCACCAGCTCCATCCCCAAGTCTTTACTTCAACACCGGCTTGGCCACATCTGCCTGTGTTTTTCTCAGCAATACCCCAAGAGCTCTATGGCTCTGTAGCAATGAGAGATAACATGCCTGACTCCAACTACATAACTGGAATGCAAAATAAAAGGCACGTGGTGTGGCCGGATACAGCAAAGACCATGACGTGAGCTGCCCTGACTCCTATCACGGAGAGCTGGCTGTGCCAACACTGCCAGCAGCCCACTGGAAGGGCTCCTGTCCCCAGTCTGTCCTTTCCATGGGTCAGGAGGTGAGGCACCACTCCCGGAACAGAATGCCTGTCCTTCAGCAAAGACACAGAAGTGTCCAGCCCTGATGCACAAGGACACCAGGAGGTGCCCGGGGTGCTGGGAGGTGACAGTGAGGAGTGCAGTCATTGGGGTGGCAGCTTCCAACCTTGCTGTGATGGAGAAGCCCAGGCACACCCCTGCCTCACTGCTGCTACCTGGAAAACAGCTGAAATAGCCCCAGCAAAGCACTCTGCAACCCACTAAACCCCCTCTCCTCTCCTGTGCCTGCTGCAGAGGGCAGCTGGAGGGGCCCAGGAGACACAGCACAACAGGGATGCTGCAGGGACTCCTCAAATGAGATGCACACAGACAGTCTAATGTCTCTGCAAACCCCCTCCCCACACATCTGCCAAGATCAGAACTGCCTACAAAGATTGAGGATGTTTTTTGAGAAATACTAGCTATAGCTGTTTGCACGCATTTGCCTTACAAAGCGACTGGGAGAAGAGGGGGGAAATACTCTTCCTGTTTAGCACAGAAATATAGGTAACAATCATGAGGCAATAATTGATTCATCCGATAGTTTATTAACTGGATTTGGGGTGTGCAAGTGACAGCCTCTGCAGCCAGCCTTTCATGTGACACGTTATTAAAGGCTCTTTTTCTGGCTCTGAAAGGCAGTGGCTGGAAGATCAAAGGTCAGACATTTCAAGAAGTAAATTGGTTTAATGTGGCTGCAGATAGCCTCACAAAAACCTAATAAATATGCAGTGAAATGTAAGGAGAGAAAATTGTGGACAAGAGAGACAATTACTTTGAAACCAGGATAAGAGCAGCGCAGGCTCAAATTAATCAGCGTTCAGGCTCCTTCTCTCTGTCTCAGGATTTAGTATTCAGAGCAGGAGCCCAGCTGATGGTGGGATGTGCTGCGGGGAGCACCGGTACCCAAAACCTGCTGGGGGAAGATGCTCAGCTCCAATCCACAGCTGGGGTGGTGGTGAGAAACACCCTGGTTTTCCAGGTACACCTGAGACCCACAGCAAAGGATGTGCATGAGCACCACAGGATTTTGTGGTGGCTGGTGAACAGATTAGCACTCCATGGCGGAATATTCTCCTATGACAACAGGCTGGGAGAGTTGGGGGTGTTCAGCTGCACAAGAGAAGGCTCCAGGGAGAGCTCAGAGCCCCTGGCAGGGCCTAAAGGGGCTCCAGGAGAGCTGCAGAGGGACTGGGGACAAGGCATGGAGGGACAGGACACAGGGAATGGCTTCCCACTGCCAGAGGGCAGGGCTGGATGGGATATTGGGAAGGAATTGCTGTCTGTGAGGGTGGGCAGGCCCTGGCACAGGGTGCCCAGAGCAGCTGTGGCTGCGCCTGGATCCCTGGCAGTGTCCAAGGCCAGGTTGGATGGGGCTTGGAGCAACCTGGGACAGTGGAAGCTGTCTGTGTCCCTGTCCCAGGGGAGGCTGGAACCAGGTAATCCTGAAGGTCCCTTCCAAAAAACTGTTCTGTGTTTCTATGATTTTATTTTATGACCCTGTGGGGAGCCCTTGGTGTGTCCAAGTAGGTTCATGGCAGCACTGGAACATCAACTCACAGCCCAAATCCCATTATCCATTGGTAAAAAAATGAATACAGAAGGGCTTGATTATAAGAATTGATGCTTTAAGCTCATCTCATTTTTTGCTCGATCTCTTGACGTTTTCAGAAACTTGCCTCACTTATTTCTAAACTCCAGATTGTGGTATCTGAATTACCTGGCGGTTTTTGTTTGGATTTCTTGAAATGCTTTAACTCTAATAACCTCTAAACACTCACGACACAGGATTTCTTTGCTAAAAAGTCACAGGTTCACTCCTTTTAATTACAGGTGAGAAAACACCCACTCCAGTTCTCTAATCTGGAAAGGGGCTTCCTGCACAAAAACAAAGCGCGATATTCCCAGTACAGCTATAAACAGGAGCAGAGGAAACAAATCCATGCAACAAAATGCCCCAGACAAGCCAACAAGGACACAACCTCTTTGTATTCCCTCTGCAGGTCACCTTCCCCAGCTGATCCATCGTGGTTTACTCCGGCCCCACAGGACAGACTGAGAGGGATCAAGCAGCAGGGTCTCTCTGTGATTTAGCAACACCAAGCCTCGCCTGCTCACCCTCACAGGGACCTTCTGTAAGCACCTAAAGGTTGGGACCAAAGGGCTAAGCCATTCAGTAGAATCACAGAGTCATTCAGGTTGGAAAATGCTGTTGAGTCCAACCATTTATCTCCCCACCACTGCCCAGCCCAACACTGACCCATGTCCCCCAGTCCCACATCCACATGGCTTTTAAATCCCCCCAGGGATGAAGATGGCACCACTGCCCTGGGCAGCTGTGCCAATGCCTGACCACTCATTCTGTGAAGAAAATTTCCCAGTATCCAACCTGAACCTCGCCTGGCACAACTCAAGGCTACTTCCTCTCATCCTGCCCCTTGCTCCCTGAGGGCAGAGCCCAACCCACCCCTGCCCCCCCCAACTGCCCCCTCCTGTCAGGGACTTGTGCAGAGCCACAAGGTCCCCCCGGAGCCTCCTTTGCTCCAGCCTGAGCCCCTTTCCCAGCTCCCTCAACTGCTCCTCATCAAATTTGTGCTCCAGACACTTCCTGACCTCTACTGCCCTTCTTTGGACAAGCTCCGGCATCATCAGCCACGTTCTCCCATAGCTGGACCACCATGGATGAATGGGATCCCTCTGACCACCACGTCCCCATTCATGGCTCTCATGTACCCCTCTGCCCAGAATGGAGCTGCACCCAGAGCAGCACCAACACCTCCCTGGTGAGGAAACCTCCTGAGAAGCCTTGGGGATGAGGCAGAGAGGGACAGCTGGTGCCACCTGTGTCCTGCTGGCTAAGGGACAGTTCAAAGAGAACCCACCCTTCATGGGTCAGCAACAAGGAGAACTGATGGGACATGGACCTCTGCACCTGCAGCCCACGCAGGCAGCCCTTGCCCTGAGTTATCTGTGTGTATATTGCTCTGCCATAAATCAGGAGCCCTAACAACCGTAATTTGTATCTGAGGAACTTGGAGCAATTACAAAATCAGCCCAAACACCATTTGTTTCACAAGATTTTGCCCTTAGTTAGCACGGTCGTTCTGCTTTAATTGCACTGTAATTAATTGCAACAAAACTGTTTGGAAAGTGCATGTGCACAGTGGAAAGGCTGGAATATTGCAACCTGACTCCTCCGCTGCAGCCACAAGCATAAAATCTGTCATCCTCTTTCCATGCAACACTTAGCATTCATTTTACCACCTTGTATCCAGAGGATCTCCAAGACCTCTCAAAGCCAGACCAAGACTCATGGAATGCAACTACTGAACTTACTTTACATGCAGGGAAATTAAAGCTCAGAAGAGCTAATCTCTTTAATTTCTCTTCAGACGTGACTAAGAGGGTATAAATTGCCCAAAGTAAACTAGGCCTGGGCCCGGATGTAAATCACAACCCTGCAACACTCAGAGGTTCTCATGTCCCCTTGCAGCTCCCAAAGCCACCCAGCACCTTGAAGAGGCTGGGATCTGCCTCCTGTCCATGGGGGAGGTTGCCTCACGCATAAATTCAACACGAAGCAAAAGACCTCCCTAAAGACAGAAGGCAGTGAGAGTTGGAAACAATGATATCCCACTCCTGGAAGTGTCCGAGGCCACGTTGGACAGGCCTTGGAGCAACCTGGGGTAGTGGGAGGTGTCCCTGCCCATTTCAGGCACGTGGAATGGACGATCCTTAAAGTCACTTCCAACCCAAATCATTCTACAACAGAGGAAAGCAAATCTGACCCATTTCTTTCACAGCCCATCCGTTTTTAGCACCCAGCTGTGGCATGGAGGTACTAATCCCAGCTGAGGTGGTCTTCCAGAGCCCCCTCTCAGCTGGCACTCAGTCCCTCAGCACAGACTGTGACAGCAGCTGGGCAATCACTTGGAAACGAGAAGCCACCAAATCCATCCACGGCTGCCTTGAGTCTCATCCCCTGAATGATTATTTCTGTGCAGGGAAGGCAGCTGCACCAGAAGTCTGCGTTCCTGCAAGGCTGGGGAGAAGGTCTGGAGGGACAGTGGAGACAGGAGACAGGGATGAGCTGATGTGGCTTATCTCTTCTCACCCCCTCAGTGAGTGGCCGGGGCAGTAACTTGCTGGTAAAGCAAGAGGGGACATTTCCCATTTTGAAATTGCTCAGCATTGGTAACAAAAACTTATTTTTTCAGCTAAATAGACTTGCAGAAAAAAATATGCTCTTGCTTTTCTTCCCTCTTTGCTGTTTTCTTTTTCTGGTTTCTCTTCTCTTCTCTTCTCTTCTCTTCTCTTCTCTTCTCTTCTCTTCTCTTCTCTTCTCTTCTCTTCTCTTCTCTCTTCTCTTCTCTTCTCTTCTCTTCTCTTCTCTTCTCTTCTCTTCTCTTCTCTTTTCTTCTCTCTTCTCTTCTCTTCTCTTCTCTTCTCTTCTCTTCTCTTCTCTTCTCTTCTCTTTTCTTCTCTCTTCTCTTCTCTTCTCTTCCCTTCCCTTCTCTTCTCTTCTCTTCTCTTCTCTTCTCTTCTCTTCCTCTTCTCTTCACCTCGCCTCTCCTCTCCCTCTTCTCTTCTCTTCTCTTCTCTTCTCTTCTCTTCTCTTCTCTTCTCTTCTCTTCTCTTCTCTTCTCTTCTCTTCTCTTCTCTTCTCTTCTCTTCTCTTCTCTTCTCTTCTCTTCTCTTCTCTTCTCTTCTCTTCTCCTCTCCTCTCCTCTCCTCTCCTCTCCTCTCCTCTCCTCTCCTCTCCTCTCCTCTCCTCTCCTCTCCTCTCTTCTCTCCTCTTCCCTCCCCAAGCCACACGGTAGAGAACAGGCTCAAATTTTGCATGATGACAGCAGTGCCAGCACAAAGACTGTGGATCCACCTCTCTGGCCACCCACCGGGCACCATGGTGTGACACAGCATAAGGGAATTTCATGGCAGAGTTGAGGATGCACCTGCTTGGAGGAGCTCATGGCAACAGGAGTCAGCCAGTGACCGGGCAGGTAGCAGCAGGGGGTCCAAAGGCAGCAGCAAAATGGTTGGGATTATCCCAGCAGCAGTAGCTCTGGAAGATCCAGCTGATCTAGGAGACCTCCCAGGCACATGCCTAGAGAGCCTGGGGTTTGGCTGAGGATCTGGTCCATCAGCTTCAACTCACCTTGGCAAAAGGTGCCCAGATACCATGGTGACGGGCTCAGCAGGGATAAACACTGAGCATGGGTGTGGGTTGTTTGCATAGTTAGGAAGCTGGCTGGTCTCCATCCCTCCACCCTGCCTCCTCCCAGCAGTGCCAGGACCTCAGTCCAAAGTGGTCTCCTTCCTCCTCCTGGGCTGGATCATCCACGGGCAACACGGAGGCACTTCCCAAACTGGTTCCCTGCTAGGCAGGGCAGGGTGGGGGCCAGCAGTGCTGGGCTGCTGCCTCTCCCCAGGAGGTGGAAGTCATTTGATGGTCCCAACATCTGCCTGAACCCACATGGAGACAGCGCAGAGACTTCATGGTGTGGACATTCCCACCTCCTCCTCCTCCTCCTCCTCCTCCTCTGCAGCTGCCAAGAACTTCAAGTCCCTTGCAAAACCAACAGCTGGGATATGGTGTCCTTTTGCCCACCTAAAAAAAAGTCACTCAGAACCACCACACATCCATTCCTCAGGTGCAAGGGCATCTTTTTGAGGAACAGGGAAGAAAGCAACCCAAGAGCAGAGAGAAATAAATGTATAATTAAGGCAAGCTGCTCACATGAGCGATACTTGAGAATCATGCAGACCTGTGAGCAACGTCGCCATCAGGCACACAGCTCCTCTCAGGCTTCCAGTAAGGAATAAAAAAGCTCTGACTAATAAAAAGAGGCCTCCAAATCATTCTTGGCAGAAGCATCCCAGCCTCAGATCCCCTCCCTCTATTCATGAGTAAAGCTCTCTCAGGCAAAGGAAAATAAACCGTGCAGCTACCTCGCTGACCCGACCTGCAGCAGGGTGCAGCTGGGTGCTGCCTGCCCCTTCTCCAACATCAAATGCCAAAGTAGTAGCCTATTTTATATATACATTAATTTATATATTGTAAGGAAACTTATAATATGTATCATGCACAAAAAGATACATTATATGGGTGCATATATGTATAAATACATATTGTGTTTATATAAAATTTTATATATATATATAATACAAATATTAATGGGAATAGCACCACGCAGATGAGACCCATCATGATTCTGCATTCCCATCTCCATCCTGCCAGGAAGGCAGGGGCACTGGCAGGGGCAGGGATGAGTCCTCCCCTCACTGCCTGGTTTCCAGGATCGTACACTCACACTCAATAATATCGTGTTTCTATGCGGTCTGAGATCCTTCACCTCTTCTAATTAGTTACAAGTGTATAAAGGCATTCCACCAGGGACATTTAATGGGAAAAAGACCAAGGACTACGAACTGGGCAGGGAAGACTCCAGTTTTGAAACTATTTTAATAACTTGTTATTTAATTAAGAGCAATAGCTCCGAAATTATGTCAGTGAAACTTGCTACTTATTTATTAATTAGAGGAGGAATTTCAAAGGAGGCTCCAGGAGTTAGGTGCTGGACAGCCTCAGGCTCGCTGGAAAATCCCAGGTTTCTCCAGCTAGTGCTTGCTCAGCGCTCAAACACGCCGGGTCTGACTCCTCACTGCCTGGCACCTGAAGTAAACAGTGTCAAGCACAGGCAAAAAGTGAGTGTTAAACGCTGCCTGTTCTGGAGTATGGGTTTGGAAAGTCCTTGCTGCAGTGGTCTGAGTGATGGAAGGCACTGGAAGACCAGGGAAACACCACAGAGCGTCTCCTCTACCTTTCTAGGAGCCTTGCTGGGCTGTCCTGGTGTGGATACATCAGGATATGCATCGAGAAGCCTGTAAAAGGTTTCCTCTCCAGTGTGGGGTGCTGGAGATGCTGAAGGTTGGCCATGCCCATGGTATCACTCCCTGCAAACAGCTCTCGGATAGACCCAGCAACGTCAACATCCTCCCAGGAGGAGAAACTCCTCTCTGATTCCACTTCCACCAAGCAGAGAGGAGGAAAAAGTCCTATTCAGCTTCATTTCCCCAAATATTGCACCTGAGTGAACTGGAAGGGGGTTCCACATCCCCCTTCTGAGGGCAGAACAAGCTGCAGGTCTGCGCACGGCCGCGCCGAGGGTTTGTGTCCACCCGACGCGCGCCAGGGAGCAGCGCAGGGATGGCCGAGCGCCGGTTCCTCCTCTGCTGAACACATTCCTCCCCTCCTGTTTTCATTCAGCCCAACCTTAAACAAAACCAGCGCTGTTGTTTTTATCCGCGGCGTGGATCTGGGAATTGCCTACATGGGGTCGGGGGAGTTGGAGAGGGGATTTGTGCTGCTGAAACAGCGTTTCATCTCGAGAAGGAGCTGTTAAAAATATAAGCGCTTAACTAGGTGCAACACACTGTCCTACTGCATCCCATCTGCTAGCTAAGAAGCAAAAAGTTCCCAAGATAGACTGAGATTTACACCCAAGCTCCAGATATGGGGTCTCCAGATAAAGGACCTCCGGCTTCTGCATGCTTGCAGCACAGGCAGCACGGAGCAGGTCAGCTTGAGCTGGGCTTAACCCTGCACCAAGCATCGACCTCCTCCCAACCATGCCTCCCAGCACATCTTTAATCACAATTTCTTTGCCAGCATTAAATCTGCCGAGATGCTTTAACTATTCAAGAGGAGAACGGGATTTTTTCCCACAAGTTTTCTGCAAGGAACAACTGAAACAAAAACTCCTTCAGCACAAATACTAATAGGAAAGTATAAAAAATATATAATGGAAATATAGTAAGTACTATCTTGTATTATTATAGACATATTTCTATTATATATTTCCATCTACTAAAATATTTCTATTAATATCTATTTCTATTCTATTCTATTCTATTCTAAATATTAATCAACTGCCTCATGAGATCTCTTCTGCTTTCCCAGCTGGACATACTGGCAGATCTGTTTTTGCACTGGTATTTCCTATCTAAAACAAATAAACATATAACTAAGCTGGACTTAAAAAAAAAAAAAAAAGCCCTGAGAATTGAGAAGTTGTATCGCACAGGTGTTGATGTACAGCCAAAATCTCCGGGCTTGGTAAAGATTCAAGATAGCAAGGAAAGAAATCAGACAGAGATTCACAGGTTTGAGTTCAAACAGCAATTAAGAACACATGTAAATGGCGACAGATTAGTACAGAGGATCGCTCCAACGCGCCAAAGATTTTCAACATGAGCACGATTAGCCTCCGAGCAATAAATTCAAGTACCTTCCCCTCCCCTCAATATCCTGCAAAACCCCTAAAAGCTGGAGGGGGGCGGGGGGGGAGGTTAAAAACTAAAAATCACATATTTCAGCAGCCAAAAATAGAGCATCTGACCCACCTTCCCTCTCCAGGTGCCGACCCTCGTCCTCCCCTCGGCTGCCGTGGCTGCGCGGGGAATCCGGCAGCGTCGCTCCCTGGGTGTCTGCAGCCAAGCGGAGATTGTCATTGATTTGTGTGCAGAAAGTTAAGCCTTTCTAGGAGCGGTTGGGAGAATTCACTCCCACCACTCCCTCTAAACCAAAAGTATTTGGCACCAGGCCCTCCTCGTCCACCTGTACTATTAAGGTCTAAACAACACCCAGGACACGGACTGATTTTTACCGGATCTGTTCAAGTTTCCTTTTTTAAACCGGCACACAAAGTTCTTCAGAAAGAAAAACTTGGGGGGTTGTTGTGGTTTTGATTTTTTTTTTTAAGGGTTTGTTTTTTTTTTTAAAATCTCGTTTTTCTTACAGCGGATTTATCTCATTCTTTTTGTTCTCTGCTCAGCCAGACAAGCCCCTCCCTCGTCTAACTGGCGACCCCCGATTTGCCCCCACAGAGGTCACTCTGTGGTTGACTTTCCTATGATCTGCTCCACTTCCCCTGCAAACCGTGCACCCATCTGAGACGGGTAAATCTGGGGAGGGGGGTGAAAACCACCTCTTTTGAAAAAAGAACTGGCTGTAATTTAACTAAAAAATCAGGTTTGCACATGAATGACCCAAACAAGCAAGAAGATGGAGGAAAGTATCTTCAAACGGGGAGGTTGGTTACTCAAGTCCTCTGTCACTGAGTTGTACTGGTGACAAGACCCCAACCCAGGTGTCCAATCCAAGGAATGAGTGACTGAAAAACCTTCCCAAGTGCCCAGTGCGGGGCTTCCAAACCCCACCCCAGCACTCAGCTTTGGAAGACAACTCCTGGCCACCTCAACTGCACCAGACAGCCAACAATCCCATCCCACATGCACCTCCCGTGGCCCCTGGCCACAAGGATGTCCCCAGAGGAGGATTCACCCCTCGGGAGCCCGTCTCAGCAGCCATGAGCAGCCTCACCTGGCTAAGCCCAGCTCGCCAGCGTGTGCACAACCCCAAAGGGCTGGCCATCATGTTGAGTGATAAATAACTGGGCTCTCTCCTCTCCTCCTTGCTGGGTGCACTACGGAGCAGCTTATTCTTGAGATTCTGCCCCAAATTGAGAGGTCACACTGACTAAAACACTGCATTTCATAAAATACTGGTTCCTTTCTGGCACAGGTATACGTGTTTTTGTTAATACAATAAATCCGATGAGAGCAGCTGGACACCAAGTTCCACTTACATGCCTTTCTGATGGTTTTCTTTCAAAGAAGCACATTCAAAAAAAACCCCAAATCACAACCAAAATTGTTTATACAAGAGAAATCTTTCTGAAGGATGAGGCAAAATCAAGTGTAAGATAGCCTAGGGCAACCTGGCACTCCCAGACACGGCTTGGAAGAGCTCCGTGCTCAGCACACGGTTACTTTTGAAACTTTTATTACACGCTTTCTCAGTCCATAGGAAAAAAAACATTAATGCTGTTTCCATCCCCACACCCAAACCACTATCTGCAGCTCCTCTGACTACTGGGTTTCTAAGGAGTGTCTGGGTAAATCAGTAAATGAAGTCGCAGTGAACAATGTGTCTGGCCCCAGATAAGGGCAGAGCAAAACTTGGGCAGCATCCAGTGACTGTCGAAGTCGGCATGGAGAGGAGCACCAATTGCCACCCACTGCTTTTCCTGGTACTCCCGTAGCTGGCATCCCCTGGGGGATGGGAGAAACCAAGCAACCACCCACCCAAGCTCCTCAAGCACAAAATCATGCTACTCTTCATTTCCCACAAAACCTACTTTTTTTTTTTTTTCCCATCAAAAAGATTTGCCTCCATCAATTCACCAAAGCCAATGTGTTGAAGAAAAAATTACATCTGTCCCAAGCTAGCAAAGCATGCTGTTCACGGTGCTGCTTCTCAAAATGGTTAATAATCAGGGTGTATGGAAATGTCCTCAGCACCAGGAGGAGCATGTCCAGGGAAGGGAATGGAGCTGGGGAACAGGCTAGAGTCCCAGGAGCGGCTGAGGGAGCTGGGAAAGGGGCTCAGGCTGAATCAAAGGAGGCTCAGGGGGGACCTTGTGGCTCTGCACAGGTCCCTGACAGGAGGGGGCAGCCAGGGGGGTCGGGCTCTGCTCCCAGGGAACAGAGACAAGAGGAGAGGGAACATCTTCCAGTTGCACCAGGAGAGGTTTATTGGGTATTAGGGAAAATTTCTTCATGGGAAGTATCCAGCCCTGGCACAGCTGCCCAGGGCAGTGGTGGAGTCCCCGCACCTGGAGGGGTTTAAAAGCCGTGTGGATGTGGCACCTAGGGACATGGATTAGTGGCAGAGCTGAGGGAATGGTTGCACTTCAGGGTTTTTCTAGTCTAAACAATTCCAACCCCAAATTCTTGCAAACCAGACCCAGTACTTCCATACAGAAAAATATCTGGGTGTGGACCATGACAATTGAAACATCTCAGTGATAACTTTGAGTCCAAAACCACTGCAGACCAATTAAGTCCCCACTGAACCCTGGAAATTATTTGCCCTTCTATATTTGAAATTAGCTCACTTTTTTTTTTTTTTATCATCACCATTAATAGAAGGCTGAACAGGTCTCCTACACTGTAAATGAGAAGAAAATAAAGTACTTCTAGAGAGGTGTGAAATAAGAACAGCAGGAGAAAGAGAAGAAAGGATTGTGCCAGACCCCACCTTGATTCACAAGGATAACAGGAACACCTAGCAAAAATATAATAGAAAAGGTTGCAGTGATTGCTTATCCCAGCTCAGGAAAACTCTAATTTCAAGTATATTGAATTGAAAACTTTCCAGAAGAATACTTGAAGGAAGCTTGTTTAATCAGAAAAATAAATGATCATCAAATGTAAAGATTTTCATGGGCAAAATAAATTTTGACAGTTTTTCTTTGGGGGGGGGGTGTTTGTGAAATGGTACAGTATTTTCCTTTCATACCTCAGTTTTTCAGGCTGATTTTAAACTTTCTACTTGGAACCCAATAATCAGCTTCAGTGAATACATCTCTGAGAGCCACAGGAAGATATTTTTTGCAACAGGATTTGCTGCATCAGTCACATTTTTCAAAGGAAAACAATTTTCTTCCTCAAACATCCCTATTTCATTGCCAAATTTACCACGGTGGTAAAAAAAACAACCATGTTTTTTTTACAGGTTGATTTTGGTAAGAAATAGATCCCAGAGAAGTATTTCATCCCCCTAAATCTCACCATAGATGCTTGAAATGGGAAACCTGGAAAAGCCTGCGGAGGTTTTTTCCGAGGTGTCCATCCCACACACCCGCACGTGTTTCCGTTTGCAGTGGTCCGTATCCCCATGAACTCCAACAGGGCAATAAAGTTAAGCCTGGCCTAAGTGCTTCCAAACGCTGGCCTTATTTTAAAGGTGACAGAGCAAGGGGAAGGAAGAGATGTGAGCCCACAATCCTGACAAACACCTTCCTCACTGGGACACCAGCGGGGCAGGAGGGAGTAGGATGGGGACACCTCCCGACTTGTTTAAGGTCTCTCTTGGTGCAGAAATGAGCTGCTGCTTTTCCATTTTCCAAAGGGAATTGTGGACCTTGGGAAAGGATGAATGGGTAGATATTTCCTTGCTAGTAGCCCCACATCCTGCAGATGGGGAGCAGTTTCCAGCAAGAGGCTGAATTACCAGTTACGTCATGCCACAGACTGGGCAGATTCGCTGGTCCAGGATGTGTCTATATAAAAATCTACTGCTGCCATAATACCCTTATCCAAAAAACCAAAAAGCTCTACAGGAAATCAGTGAAAACCAATGCTGATGAAGTGCTTTCCTTAAACAATCTCAGTGATTTCATATTTGAAAGCTTAATGCTTGTAATCCAGATTGATCCTGAGGGATCCCCAGTGCTTTGTTACGGAAAGCAGAAGTCAATGAGGCTCCATTGTCTCCAGTGGAAATACAGTCAATTATTCTACCCAGAGTCCTCCTCAAGGAATGAAAGCACAGTTGGATTTCTTTCAAGGAATAGGGCTGGATGGAGCCAAGGTGATATTGAACAGGTGTATGTATAAATATATTTACACAATATATGTGCAACTACATGGAAGGATTTTTCTACAACATATGGCTTCACTGAGAAACTCTTGAAAGATCTGCCCCCCTGACCTCCCCCTGACCTGGAAATGCACCCACCTCTGGGCCCCACAGCTCCCAAATCCTTCTTGCTCCACAGTTCCCAATCTTTTTTGGTCCTGTGCAGCTTCAGGGTATGAGGAAAATCTCACGTGAGCAAGAATATGGCGAAACATCTGCACAAACTTTCCATTAAACCTGTATTTGGCTAAATATGACACATGCCTGAAGGCAACATTCTGGTCATAAAAATCCCAGAACGGCTTAGGTTGGGAGGGACTTTCAAGACTGTGTCTTTCCAACCTCCCCTGTCATAGGCAGGGACACCTTCCACTAGATCAGGTCACTTTACTCGCTTTCAACGCTTCAGTTCTCCCTTTCTCTTCACTGAAAAAGACATTTGAGTCTGCTTCAGCTTGTCTTGGTGCAGTACTGGGACTGGGTGAGGGCAATTAAAAATAAATGGCAATAAAATGAAATTTAAACACAAATGGATGTTAACAATAAAAGGCACAACATGGATCAAAGATCCTCTTTTCAGAGCTTGATGGCTTGGTGCATAATTTTATTCGGGGTACCTCTCATGCCCCAGGGCAGCTGAAGCCAGGTGAGATTAAAGCCCCCAAGGAGGCCCAGACCACATGGAACTTCTGAACATCCACTTTTTTGGTGCCACCATCCCCAATGCCAAAAAACTTCCTCAGCACCCCAGACCAAATTTGAGATGGGTGGCAAAAACCCAAATACAGCCTGCTGCGGGATGGAAGGGAGGTGCTGGAGAGCATCTGCAAAGACTCAGATGCTACTGATGCTGCAGAGAGCAGCCTGACCTCCACCGCAATCACTTTAAACCTCCCTGTGCAATTCACAGTCCCAGCTGCAATTTTGAAACGCTTTCCCCGCCTCGTAATTTCTCGACGGGTTATTTTTGCTTTGCTCTCACACAAAATGAGCCGCAGCTCCTTGCTGGGTCCACTCACACCATCCTACACATGGATGGGCTAAGGACAGCCAAGCCAATGGCCCATCATAGCCAGCATTTCAGCCTCCAAGCATTGGTAAACCTCTGCAGAGATCACTTGCTTTCCTTCCCCGACTGGAAAGTTATCCTCACCCAGAAATAAGAAATTCTGCAGAAGCACCCTGATGTAGGTGGAAACAAATCTCTTTTGCTTTCAAAAGCTGTGGATCAGGCCACAGCTCCTTGCAGAGCATCACATTAATACTGGGAGGCAAATGAACCATTTTACTTCTCCTAGCTGAAAGAAAAAATAAAAATGCAGCTGACCTGATTTACCTTTCTGATAATGTATTTAAAAAAATCTTCCCAGGCTCAGGACTTTGCCAGCTGAGATTTCAGATGGAATGAGACTGTTTATGTCATGACCACAACCTTCTGAAAAATGCCCCTTTAGATGGGAAAGCTCACAAGACCCTCAGGTATAATGATCTCAGCTATATCAATAACCACATTTCGGCAGATTCATTATCTGCTTGCCAGCCTGCCCGGCCGCACAGCGAAGCGTTGCAGCAGGATGGAGTGAGAAAGGAAAACATTGAATTCAGCCCTTCTTCCCACAGAAAAAAAAAAAAAAAATTGACACTGCAGGTCATTCTTTTCCCTAGCAAAAGCCAAGCTTTTATTTCCACTGTTTTCACGCGGTACTCAGGAGGGAGGACCTGAGCTACACACAATATTGAACACGGCCGATCAATCCCCCTTGAGTGGGTGCAGGAGGATTTTCCTGCACAGCTCCCATCTTCGCTCCCCAGGCATCCTCATCCCTTGCCATCCCAAACTTTAGAGCAGAACAGCTTTTTTTTTTTTTTTTGCCTGTTCCCCTCACAACATTCACTCCATTATTCAAGATTTTAACATCCATCACTCCATTATTCAAGGTTGTGACATCCATGTTAAATCTACTCATGGATTTCAGACCACACTTCATAAGAAATTTAGGCTACAAAACAAAGGTTTATTTCATATCTGTATTTTCAAGCAACAGGGACCGTTATGATCATGTATTTTGCCCTCCAGCTTCATACAAAATAAAACACTTCACCCAGTAATTTCTGCAGCAAGGCTCTCATTCCTGCCTGCCCTCCCACATTTAGAAGCAGAGGCAATCTTGGCTGGAAGATTTCAAATCAAGGGGGCTTGCCCTGATCCTTTGGCAAGTGTTTCTAGAAGTTTATTAGTCTCATTATAAAAAAATCTGCACCTTTTTTTTCTTTCTTTTTTTTTTTTTTTTGCCTGGACATGTTTAGCTCTAGTTTCTGAGCATCTCATCACACCAACCCTTTTTCTGCTAAATAAAACATTTCGACTCTCTTCCCAAAGCGGAGATTTGAAAGCTACAATCCTATGAGTAAGGAGCTGAGAGCTGTGAGCATCTCCCACAGTAACTCACAACAGAATCCCAGAATGGTTTGTGTTGGCAGGGACCCTAAAGCTCATCCCATTCCACTCCCTGCCATGGGCAGGGACACCTTCCACTATCCCAGGTTGCTCCAAGCCCCAGCCAACCTGGCCTTGGACACTGCCAGGGATCCAGGGGCAGCCACAGCTTCTCTGAGTGAAGTAGAAGAAGCCCCTGGAAGATCTCTGCCCCATCACTGAGTGCATCTGCCCTCCCTGCCATGAGCTGTGGGATTTGTTACTGCAACAACCCACAGCTGGGGAAACAGCAGGAAAGGAAAATGACAAAGGACAGATGGGAGAAAGAAACAGCAGCTCTGCCTTAGGTCAGGGGAGAGAGCAAGCAGCCAGTAACTGCTAGGAGACGAGGGCTTGTATATCCATGGTTGATTAACCTAAAATTAACATGGCAGCACGGAGATAGGGGGTTAACAGGTGGGTTGAGATGTATAATGGTCTCAACTTTAAAAATCTCAAAGTTTTGGGGGCAAATCTCATCCTTTCTGGAAGGGTTGAGGTTTTGGAGCTCTTGCAGGTGGCTCTGCAAATTCATTAACTCCTCCTTAGTGAATGCAAAGCAATGGAGGGCAGAGAGAGGAATTTTCTGGTCCTCAGGCCTCTCCCAGGGCCCTAGACTGTGTCAAATCAAGGAATGGCCCTCCCAGCAATGGAGGCAACACAGCAGAGACTTCTGCTCTGCGCAGAGTCACAGAGCAAAGCTCACGACACACTCAGCTGCATATGGAAAGGGACAGCGAGCAATGCCAGCAATATTATAATGCCTTTGTATAAATCAGCAGCGCAGCCTCAGATGGGAAGAAAAGTAATGATGCAGAAAAGGCAAGAAGTGTTCAATCAATATTTCTGCTCCGCATCTGGAAAGAAGGCAGGACGAGGTGCTTGTATCACATGAGGAGGATGAAGTACTTTCCACTCCATTAGTAACCAAGGAGGTTGTTAAACAGCATCTACCAGCGATAAACAATTTTGAATCAGCAGGCCTGGATAACTTGCTCCCAGGAGCCCTCCAACAGCTGGCTGAGAAGCTCTCTGGCCTGCTGATGTTAATTTTTAATAAATCTTGGAATACCAAGGAAGATCCAGATGGATGGAAGCATGCAAATACTGCACTGATCTGCTAAAGGGGAAAGTGGGATGGCCTGATGAACAGGTTGGCTTGCCTGCCATCAGTCATGGGTAAAATAATGGGAACCCTCCCGAGAGTCACCCAGAAGAGGAATCAAAGGATGGAAATGCAGCTCATGTTTGTCAGAGAGGTTCTGCGGCCAACACACCATGTCAAACAAAGCTGATTTCATTCTCTGAGTAGATTACAAGTTTGGTTAATAAAGATAATTGCTTAGAGATAATACATATATGCTTTTGTACAGCATTTGATTTACCAGGGCGTGGCATGTTGATTATAAAATGAGCACTGCATTATGAGAATAAAGCACATGTGCAGGGAATTCAGAGGGGATCCCAACAAATAGCTGTCAGAGGGGAATCGGGCTGTTTCCAGGGGGATTTCACAAGGCTCAATCCCAGCTCCAATATTCAGCATTTTCTTATCTGGAAGCAAACATAACATCACTGCTGATAAATCAGCTATGTACCAGACAAACAAGAGAGGCCAAGCCATCTGAGCAGAGCTGAGATGATGACAGCCCAGCATCTGGCTGGGGTCATCACTGCACCTCAGAAGGTAAGAGGAAGGGGACAGCCAGCGAAAAGCAGAGGCGGGATGCTCAGAATCGGGGTGGTGATGCTGTAGCAGGTGGTGGTGGGGACCACATACTCCCAGGGAGATGTGCACCCCAGGCTCAGCAGGAGGGCAGAAGGTTGGATGTCACACATCTCTAAGGAAAACTTCTTGGAGTGGGTATCAGGAGGTAAATCAGAGCCTGGGATGAGGAAGGCCAGGATGAATGACTCCATGCTGCAGGACTTTGCATCTGGGGTTGGATATTGACCAGGAAAGGACGCATGACCCAGAACAGCCCTTTCCATGCTTTATTCTGACACTGACCTTTGTGACCCTGAGGAAATCAACTAAAGCTTGAAGCAGCTTTTTGTAACAGGAATATCCCATCTGGCCTTTCGCATCCCTGAGCTTTATCTGTCCCTTGGGAAAACACTCAATGCATGGGCAGACACCTCAGTGACCCCCAAAGGGAAGTACAGAGGTACCAGGCACGGAATGACACCCCTGTGGGCAGCCCGAACACCTGGATACCTAGGCCTTGTCTGCTGCTCCAGATCCATAAATCTAGCTGAAAGAAAAGAGTTTTGAGAAACCTTTAGCAAGCCTAAAAGCTCAAACAACCCTACATGAAGAAGCAGCTTTGCTGCATGGTAGTTACACCAGCATCACTTACACTACCCTTACCACCCTCCTCAGCAGCATCTCTTTTTTTTTCCTGAGGCATCATCAATTCAATTTAATTTTAGTTTGGTTTATTTCTACTCTTCCATCCTAGAAAACCAGAAGTTACTCATATTCACATGGGGCACATCATGTTTAGGAAAAGTTGCTCAATCCTGGCCGTGGCCAGCCAACATCCATCCCTTGCTTGGGTAGATGCTGGAGAGATGTGGTGCTCAGAAAATTCATGTGAGAGTGCATTTCTCTAGGTTCAGAGCAGAAGAAGGCCCTGTGGGAGAGAGAAGAGTGCATGCCCACCAGCTCATGTGTGCTCCTCACTCTCAACCCTGGGGCATGTCCATGTCTTTGGTCTTCAGAGTATCACAGGAGCAAGGAAACAGGTCCTTAGTGATTCAGATACACCAAGCTAGGTCCACAGCAGCAGTTTCTTGCCCAGCCTTCACTTGTGTCTTCCCCCAGCTCTGGAAGGACAGTCTGGTACCTTCTCTTCTTCCTGTTCCTTCTGCAGTTGCCTTGGAAGGGACCAGACCTGCTCAATCATGCAAAAGATGAGAGGAAACCTCCTCATCTCAAGAGCCAAGAAAGCCCTGACCAACGTCATGACCACATCAAGGTTAGGCACCCTCACTGGACCTCATGGGGAACCCTGGAGCAGCAAGGATGGGGAGGAGGGTCTCACACTGGACTGACACTGTGACATTTCTCCTGGAGAGTGATGTGGGAGGTTTGTTCCCTGATCCCAGCCTGAACCAAGCTCAAGCATTTCTCACTTCCACATGCACCAACGTAGAGAAGGTGGGCAGCGGCCTCCATGAAACAGCCTCACAGAAAAGGTAGAATTTTTTTGATCTCATGTCTTTCTGTCCTCCTGAATCCAATTCAAGAAAAATTTAGCTTCCAACCTATTTTTTTCCATCTGTCAAGATTTGCAGAGGGCTTCTCAATACAGCACCTGTCCTAAACATTCAGTCTCCCATGGGAACTGGAGATGAAGTCTGGCTAAGGGCCAGGCTGGCCTCATATTTCCATTTGACTCTGCCACTGAGCAGTGATGGAGAACCTGCTGTTCACACTGTTCCTCAATGGCTCCTCTGACTGCTCCTACTCCAAGGACAGAATGAGGTCAACCATTCAAATCCCAAATGTTTAACCCAAACAGGCCCCATCCATCAATACCTGAGCAGTGGATTAGAATACATTGTTATTGCTGAAGGGGAGTTGAGGGGATAAGGTATTAAATCAAAAGTCTTACCTAATGCTAGACATTACAAAATGTTTCAACCTTTGCCAAAAGGAGAAAAAAAAAAAAAGACAGTTTGTCTTAAAATCACTGAATGCCAACCAACAGAGTTTTGGTGAGGTGATCCAAACCAAAAGATGAAGCTTTCTTCAAGAATACTGCAGCCACCTTGTTGGGCTGCCCAGATGCAAGGTAAAAAACAGGTGCCCATCCAAAAAAAGACCATCTCACCTCTAAATGCCACTGGGAAGATGCAGCAGGTACCAGCCAAAGACCATGGACACAAGATCATCTTCCCTATTGTGATCCCCTCCCTCCCACTACCAAAACTGTCAGGAGCTCACAGGAAATTTCATCTCCCCAAAGAGTCACTAATTTTGGTTGCCTCTTCTATCTCACCTGAATGTATTTGCCTCATCTCCAGAAACACTCAAGGTCGGGTTTGATTTGGCTTTGAGCAACCTGTTCTAGGGCAAGGTGTTGGAATGAGGGGAGCTTTAAGGTCCTTTCCAACCCAAACCATTCTGGGATCCTGGGATTCTGTGCACTAAAGGGGAGATAGGATCACTACAGCATCACTCTTCAGCACGCCTTCAAGTCTCTGTGCTTGGCACAAAACCCTCAGTGGGTGAGAGCCCTGCCAGGGATTGCCCTGCTGCCTTGCCTGCCTCCCACCTTCTCTTCCTCCCCGGCTCTGCATCCATGAGCAGCCAGGCTGAGGAGCAGAGCGCGACCACAAGTACTCCAATCCCTCCAAAAAAGACATTACCTCCACTCCCACCTTCCTCCTCGCCTCCAGCTCAGCTCCCTGGGTGTTTTTCCTCCGCCACAACTAACACTTGACGAGGCAGAACATCCCCCCCCCCGCTCCACTCAAGCCCAAGGGAGGGTGCAGCCAGAGTAAATTACTTAGAAGAGAAAGGAAAAAAATAAAATTAAATAACCACAGCAGACAAAGGCTTCTTGTCTTAAAAGCCTTACTCAGGCAGCACATTGGGCAGGTTGGCACCGTGCTCAGGTGATGCTGTGCAAGCAGGGGCTGTGCTGGGGTTGCTCTGGGCACTCCATTGCAACACCCTCCCAAATTCAGCAACAGGAACCCCCAGTGTTCACCCAGGCACCCAGATTTTTAGCAGGTGAGTAGGACCCAAGATTCCATGTTTAGGGAGATGTGTAAGACCTGAAAGGTTTGGCTCTGACTCCTCCAGCAGGATGCAATTTTTTCAACAGGTTGAACTTGTAATTGTGTATTTTTCTCCCCTATATGAAAAAAAGAAAAAGGAGGAGGAGGAGCAGAATGGACTCATTTATCAAGTGCAGGCAAACACTAGGCTGGACTCAGAGTCAGTGACACTTTGTATAATGGCATTCTAGTTTGTCCTCCAAAATAATTTGTATTTTAATGAGCCCTCTTGCTCCAGCAGTAGTTTGTAGCCCCCACACTTTCTCAGGTCCTTCTGTGCTTTAATTTGATTTTTTTTAAATTTCCGGTGTCATATTTTTTATTAACAAAAAGAAAAAGAAAAGCAGGCTTGCTTCCCTCCTGGCTTACATGGGAGCAGGTAATGAATCTCTGAGCGCAGGAGTCGTCTCGGCTCTTATCTCCATGGCCTTGCTGTTCCCAAACTTACTTATTTAAAAAACTCCCCCATCATGAGATAATGGGAACAGAGAAAGTCAGCAAAGAAACAAGAAGGCAATCAGGATCTCTACAGAAGCAGGGGAGCACCATGATTTCCACCTGTTCTTCTCCTGCTGGGACAGGTCTTTAGGTCAAGATACCGTAAATGAGAAGAAGTCGCTTCAGGGAGTGCAATCACGAGAGATGTGCTCGACATCAAAAAGCTATTTTGCAGTGCTTGGTCTTGCTAAAGGCTCCTCCATTTGGGTCATGCTCAGCTTGCCGTGACGTGGTGGCAGCCCAGACCTTGCAACCCCCGTGCTGGTGGTGGGGTGGCTGGGCCAGGGTAGCCGGGGATAACTTGCACTCAGATTCCAGGTGCTCTGGGCTGAGGTGTCCTGCCTGTCTGTGGTGGGTCCCTGGGGAAGAGCAGTGAGGCTCTGACCCCATAGCAAAACTGTGTGGGGCAGAATTGCCCCATATCAGTCACAACACAGCTGCGGGTGAGGGCACTTCCAGGCCACTTCACCACAAATTCTGACCCATCCAAACACCAAGCCACACTTACACCACTTGCTCCTGGAGGTTCCTTGAGCTAGAAGGTGCAGTGGGACCCTCTACAAAGATCAGCAAAAGAGAGGGAACCAAAGGTTGTGGCAGCATCTTCCCTTGCCCACCTCTGAACCCCATCACCACAGATTCCTGCTTATGGTGGGGACAGTGACACCCCCTCAGTCCAAGTGCCAGGCATTGGCCCAGCTGAAGGATGGAGCAGAGATGGCTGAACCAGTCAGGAGGAGGGAATGAGATATGGTGAGGGCCACACACTCCCCGACGTGAGCCTAACGAGTCTCATTAACAGCAAGGACTTTGTTCTGCAGCTGGGTGGGATGCGGGTGGGGGATGCAGGATGACAGAATCCTGACCTTTTCAGGCAAGGAAAGAGCCCTGGAAAGGTGACAAGCTCTGGAGGGGTTTGCAGCCTAAGCCAGCTGAGGGTTGGGGTGATACTGATGAAGCAGACACATCTAGGACAAGGTGACCGAACCAGTCCACCCCCTTTCAGGTTCCCTCCCCAGCATTCCAGGTCTGTGGGAGAAAAGAGCCACCAAACACTTAAGAGAGAGGTCAGAAAAGCAGCATCTCCAGTCCACACAGTTTCACTGGGAGACAGGATAGAGAAGAGTTTATAATCAAGACTATCCAAAAGGGAGGCTTGGCTTAAAAACCTGCAAAACCTCAGCAAACCTGGTTAAAACGTCAGCCTAACCAGGTTCAGCGCAGCT
Organism: Corvus moneduloides; assembly: GCF_009650955.1. Classification (NCBI taxonomy): domain Eukaryota; kingdom Metazoa; phylum Chordata; class Aves; order Passeriformes; family Corvidae; genus Corvus; species Corvus moneduloides. Next base: position 22,979,664 of record NC_045511.1, read on the forward strand.
CTCCCCTTCAGACTGGGGAAACAAATGTTACAGGTTTATACACTAATTTATTTCTACCCATTTAACAAATTAATGTGTCCCTCCCATCCCCCTTCCCTGGAGTAGCAGGCTCTGTAGCTCAGACTCAGTGATACTCCTACTTCCCAAAGCCTTGGAGATACGCTTGACCTTCATTAGTGCCCTGCTTTAATTTCCACCCTCCCTTTGCTAACCCTCCCTGATGGAACTCTGCCAGGCTTTCTCCCTCCCTGGGGACCATCCTTGCTGCTATTTTGTTGGGTTTTAATCACCTTCTACTTTGATGCCTCCAATCTTTTACAGCCTTCCCCCATGCTGTGCCATGTCACCGGCCTTTTTGGGAGTACCAGATGGACCAGCCAGATTACTCTTAGGAAATATCTACTCTTTCCTTGGTTTCTTCCCTACCCTGGGAAAAGCTTCAAAGCTGCTCTCCCTGCTGGAAGGATTCCTCGGAGAAAAGCTCTGTGGACAAGGCCAGCAATCACAGAGTCCCAGAATGGTTTGGGTTGGAAGAGACCTTAAAGCTCATCTCACTCCACCCCCCTGCCATGGGCAGGGACACCTTCCACTGCCCCAGGGTGCTCCAAGCCCTGTCTCACCTGGCCTTGGACACTGCCAGGGATCCAGGGGCAGCCACAGCTGCTCTGGGCAACCTGTGCCAGGGCCCCCCCACCCTCACAGGGACGAATTTATTCCCAATCTCAAAACTATCCCTGCCTTCTGGCAGAGGGAAGCCATTCTCTCTTGTGCTGGCACTCCATCCCTTGTCCAAAGTCCCTCTGCAGCTCTCCTGGAGCCCCTTTAGACACTGGGAGGGAGTCTAAGGTCTCCCTGGAGTCTTCTCCAGGCTGAACTCTCCAGCTCTCTGTGCCCAAGCAGCCTGGCATTACGGCTTTAGATCTCATCCAGGCTTCACCAACTGCCCTAACCAGCCCAACACCCACAGGCTGGTGCACCAAACCCCAGCTGTGCTTCTAAGAAGGTGCTCTCTCAACTCCAACAACCTCAAGATTGTTTTAAACCCCCGAATAAAGAGTAATCACTCTTCCAGGTCTCATTTACAGCTCTTGTTTTCGTTACCACTCCCAAACAACATCCAAGCCTTATCTGAGTGTTAAACTCCCGGCTTTGGAGGTATCCCCTGGCAGCCACTTTCACAGACTCAGCCCAAGGGCAAAACACTTTCTCATGGACACAGCTGCTTCCTTAAACAGACCCTGTGTTATGAGATAGGGAGATCAGACAGTGTACGCTCTCTGGCCACTCATTAGCTTAGAGATCCCCTTCTCCCTGCCTCTGTTTGGCTCTAAGCCTCCCCCACAGCTTTTTCCAGCCTCTCTCTCAGTGATTTTTTCCTCTGGCTGGTAATTGTTCTCATTGCCCTTGGCTCACAGATGGTCCTTGGAGAGCTCACTGTTGATGTGGTGCCAGGTCTGCTCCATTCCAGCTGCTAAAGGGCATTAGGAGACCGGCTACCACTGTGCAGAGACCTTTTCTCTGCTCCATCTGCCCTTCCACACCCAGGCAATCACTGGAAAAGGCTTTGCTCACCACAGCTGCCACAGCTGGGCCATGCCTTGGCCCCATCCCAGCATCCAGGTCACCCTCCAGCCCCTCTGCCCCCCACGCTAAGCCTCCCCATTCTATCTGGATCTCCCTACCCACCCTTCCTCCCTGACAGTCTCTCCTGCCATGCAGCTGAGTCACTTCCCCTTCTCCAGAGCTCTCCTTCAAGTTTTCCCATCCCCTTTGGCTTGGGAGCACCCCTGCAGTCCCAGTCCCAGCAAACCTCACCCACAGAGGGGACTCCTGTGCTCAGGGAGCAGCCCCTGGGCTGAAATCCTTTATGCTGACAAACACCAGCACAGGGTGCCCAGAGCAGCTGTGGCTGCCCCTGGATCCCTGGCAGTGTCCAAGGCCAGGCTGGACAGGGCTTGGGACAGTCTGGGATAGTGGAAGGTGTCACTGCCCATGGCAGGGGGTGGAACAAGATGAGCTTTAAGGTCCCTTCCAGCCCAAACCATTCTGGGATTCCAGCCCCTGGGGTCCAGCCCCGCTCCACGGGGACAAACTGGGACTGCCACCCAGGCAGGATGGATGTGAGTGGAAGAAAATAAGGGGGGAAAAAACACAGCAGAGCAGAGAGGAGGTGAAAGGAGGTCTTATTTTTCTCCAAGCCAAGTTGTTTTTGGAGGCATAGACACTGGGTTCATTCATGAAGCAGCTAAGTGCAGGGTTTTCAACGGAAACAATGAATTAACAGGGATGAGCAGCAACAGGATAAATGACCTTTTTCCTGCCTCCCAGAGTGTCCTGTTTCTTTCCTAACCAAGCAGCCAACAGCTCCTTTAGCTTCAAGGCACTCAGCCCCAGAGACCTGGTGCCTCTAGAGAAGCCCAAGGGCTTAGAGAGGAGCTTTCCACAGAACCTCCTTCCCTGTGGCTCCACACCCTCCCCACTAAACCCATGGGAGCTAGGGGCTACAGAGAACCCCACATGGCATTTGGGATGTGAAGAATGGGTGTTGCCACCCAGCAAGGCAACAGCCCCATGGCCAAAGCCATCATGGAATGAAGCTGCAACAGAGAGATTTCAGGCTGGAAATCAGGAACAGGCTCTTTACCCAGAGGGTGGTCAGGCACTGGAACAGTCTCCTCAGGGATGTGATCATGGCCCCAAGCCTGACAGAGTCCAAGGAGCATTTGGATGATGCTCCTATGTTTGGACAGTCCTGCAAGGAGTGGCAACTTGGACTTGATGATCCTTATGGGTTCCTTCCAATTCAGAACCACAGAATTGTTTAGGTTGGAAAAGCCCTCCAAGACCACCGAATCCAACCATTCCCCAGCACTGCCCAGGCCACCACTGACCCATGTCCCCTAGTCCCACATCCACACAGCTTTTAAATCCCTCCAGGGATGGGGACTTCACCACTGCCCCGGGCAGCTGTGCCAGGGCTGAACAACCCTTTCCATGAAGGAATTTTCCCAATATCCAACCTAAACCTCCCCCGGCTGCCCCTTCCTGTCAGGGACTTGTGCAGAGCCACAAGGTCCCCCCTGAGCCTCCTTTGCTCCAGCCTGAGCCCCTTTCCCAGCCCCCTCAGCTGCTCCTGCTGCTCCAGCCCCTTCCCAGCTCCGTTCCCTTCCCTGGACACACAAGATACTCTCTGACACTCATGATTCCAAGATCAGTGCCCCGAACACCAACCCATTGAGACCCAACCAAACCCATCCATGGGAGAAAGATCCCAGTCCACTGAGAACCCAGTACCCTTCACCAGGGTGCAATTTCTCTTCAAAGACACAGAAGGGAAGTGGTTTGACTGGCAGTTTCTGCTATCTCAAAATCTATCAGAGGGATACACTACCCTATGCTAACAGAACGGATTAAAGCAGAAGATAAAATGCTGTTCCATTATCTATTTATTAAAAGCACCACTTGAACTGCTTTTATTCAGTGTACATCTCCCAGTAAAGAGGCACTCCTTGACGGTGTAAATCAGTGAGCAATTGTGTTTTAACAGCCTTTAGAATGGCATTTCCCCACGCTTTTAGACAGAGTATCAGACAGAAAACCTCTTCCAAAACTCACTTATCGTAACAGGCGAGATCACAGAGCTCTTTACTGCTCCTCTACCACCAAGACAAATACAAAATGGGCTTCTAAAGCTCACAAAGCAGAGATCATTCCCATTTCTGCTGCATGAATATCCTTAATGACAGGACAAAATAAATAATTTTGTTAGCAGGGGAGAACTGCAGCTCCCACTGACGGATGGGACTTCTGGTAGGCGATGAAATGCAGGCTGCAGCTCCCAGCCCAATGATGCCACCTCTGTGGTAGCTGCGGGTTCTGTGGGAATTAGCTCTTACAGAGCCAGCAAGGATGAAGCCACTTCGAATCTAGCAGTTCTCTGATCAAAAGGGGAAGAAATGATGCCAAACTTTCAGCAAAAGATTTCAGGTGTGAATATAGCAGTACCTGCGAACTGCACAACAAAAGGGAGGCTGCTGGACTCTCTCTGCTTCACCAGAATAAATTAGGCTTTTGCTTGGTTGAGGATAGTTTTCCATCCCAAGAAATACTCCCCCTTACTTTTTGTTAGGCTCTGCTGCTTTGGTATTCTAATTTTATTTACAAAGTGTTTCGATGAAGAAACCTGGAGCAAGAGCATTCATGAGCTGGTTGGATTTCAAATGCTGGTGGAAGACAAGCACAGCAAGCTTCACCCTGAGCCGTGGAAGTCAACGAGGCCTCCCCTGTGGACATGAGCAAATGTCAGATCTGATCAGGAGAAGAGGGAAAGGAGGGAGGCACATGCATGGGGAAGGACACCCATGGTCTGGAAACTGTGTGAGCAGACGGATGGATGGAGGCAAGGTTTGATGGAAGGATGGATGGATGGATGGATGGATGGATGGATGGATGGATGGATGGATGGATGGATGGATGGATGGTTGGATGGATGGACAGATGGACAGATGGACGGACGGATGGATGGATGGACGGATGGATGGACGGATGGATGGATGGATGGATGGATGGATGGATGGATGGGTGGGTGGATGGATGGTGACCACATTGCTGCTGTCAGAAGGACCTCAGCACAGTGGCAGACTCAATGCTGTGGTTGATGTCATTGCTCCTTCCTTTCCTGTGGCCACCTGCATTTCACCACCTGCTGCAGATGAACTGGGGCACTGCCTTGCTGGGGAAGGCCCAGGGCCCAGCGGTGTCACCTGCAAGGACACCCCTCCTTGGGGTGGTTACCCAGACCCATGCACCCCAAACTTCTGGCTGCTCTTACACAAGCTGAATTCTGACAGGGCTGACAAACCTGAAAGATCATTTCAAACCACAATCGCTTCAAATTCAGCCTGTGACCTCCTTGGCAGGATCTCCCTTCAGCACAGCAGCCCCAAACAGGAGCTGACAGTGCTTTGCAACCTTTTGAACCAGCACTCAGGTCCCTTGGGTACTGAGGGGAGGGTTTCTCTCAATGGCATGCAAGCTCCCCAGCTCTGACAGCCCTGCTCTTGGGCTGCCTGGGAGGGCACCAGCATCCCATTCAGCGGTGTGAAAGGTCACTGGGGAAGGTGAACTTGTCACCAGGAATAAACCACTACACAGAAGTTGTGTCACGTCTTCTCTCTGGGAGGACAGAGCCAGCCGAAGCCAGAGAAAATCTCTCCTGACGCCGGTGGGGTTTGGATCTGTCCCAGAGCAGCGAGCAGAAATGCCAAGCAGCCAGGAGTAAAACCTCTCCTCAATGACATGGGTTATCAGCTGGCGTGGAGGGAGCCCCAGGGGACACCCAGGGCAGGTGTCCCTTCACACTGAGATGCCAACCAGTGCAGCCCGACTATCTCCTTAACGTAAGTCACCCCATTACCATAAAGCCTGGACAGTGCCAGCTTCCCAGTCAGGCTAAATAAATCCCTTCCCTTTGCCTCCCCTGACAGCTCATCTTATCCAGAGGTATTCTGAGACAAGAGCCACCAGCACAACAGGGAGAATTGTAAGGGTCCAGCTCACGAGAGCGTGGCTGATCCCCTGTGCTCCTGAAATGTTAAAGTTCCCCAGATGAACCTCCTGGTTTTCCACATTTTACTACCTTTATCTATCAGAATGATGTTAGAGAAGATTTTATTTCTCTCTGAAATGGGTAGCAAGCCAGAAGCAGAACTACAGCAAGGGTGATCCACATGGAAGGGAAGCAAACCTCGCCTGATCTGCTGGGAGGAAGAAACCAGCACCAGCCAGCAGCAGTGCCTTACCTGGCTTTCCTGGCTCAGTAATGTCCTAGGAACCTGAGCACGGGTCACAGACCCCCTGAACGAGATGTTCTGCAGGGGAAAAGATCATGTCCTGCCACGCTCTGCTTGAAGCTCAGGAGAAAGCAGCCCAGACCAGGGGGGTGATCAGCAAGGCCAGCCCCTCAGCCCGCAGTGCTGGCAGGCACAGGCTGACACAGGCAGGGGTGTCACCACATCAAAGGGCTGTCAAGCCCATGTCTGGCCCCTCTGCTCCTCCCTGAAATGTGGGTCAAGCCACAAGGTGACAGCCAGTGCTAAGGGAGTCATCCCTGCCCACCAAGGTGCTTCCAGCACTGTATCAAAAACTAAAGCCAAGCAATAAAAATTAAAAGAGAAGTAACATGGATCATAAAACCCAAGCACAAGACTAAAAAGTCCCTGGACACTGATGTATCATTAAGACAGGGCATGAGACTCCCCTCGCAGGGTTGACAGGTTTCCTTTCCATGAGAAATCATCCAGGTTTCTGATTATTGTTTTATCAAAGATGGGTCAGGCTTTTGTCACCTGGCTCTCCAGTGTTAAGGAAAAATGGTGGTGGAAAGGCTTGGGGCTTGTGTGTCACCCCTGTACACCACTGCTTGTGCCTCATCCACCCAGGGGGGCCTTTGTGGCTGAGACCATCAGTGCCCTGAACCAATGACTGCACTCACCCTGGTCAGGAAGGGTGCAATGGAGAACTGCTGGACAGATCCACAGAAACATGGAATGTCTTGGGCTGGAAAGGAACTATTAAAGGCCATCTAGTCCAGCCCCTTTCCCATGAGCGGGGTCACCTTCCACCAGACCACGGTGCTCCAAGTCCCTTCCAGCATGGCCAGGGATGGGGCATCCACTGCCTCTCTGAAAACTGGTAACTAAAATAAATGGTCCCAGCCTAATGGGACTGCTGGGTTGTCCTCTGATAAGAGAAAACATTATTTTGTTAAAGTTCTCCTTCCCCCTACCTTGCAGTGATCTGTAACTCACAGGCATCCTCCCCCATCCCAACATCCCATTTTTCTCCCACTTCTTAAGGTTCCACTGAAACAGCAGCCCCAGCACCAGGAGTTTTATGGGGCTAGAAGTCCAGATTTAACTCTTTTGGACACAGAGCTGAGGTTTTAACCATCCCTGGTCACTGAGGAAAAAAAAAAAAAAGGGGGAGATTCACAGCCCCCATCACCACTGCCCATCATCTCCATCCCCCACTGGTCCAGCCCTGCTGGCCCATTAACATCCCCTCCTTCTTGTAAATATTTCCTGAGCACTCCTGCCCGCCCTCCTGCCCTCAATTAATCGTGGCCTGAGGGAGAAGCAGGTAAGAAAGCACTCAAATTTAACTGATCTCCACAGATGGTAAAAACAGAGCTCAATGAGACGAACACAGGCAGAGGGGATGGGCAAGGGCACAGCAAGCAGGACAGCAGAGCCCCTCTTGCCCAAACATCCTTGCCCAGCTGTCCTCATCTCCCAAAACTTCAGGGCATTTGAAGAAAGTCTGCATGCCACAAGGTTTTATTCTTTGCTCTGAAACAGGTTATCCTTGCAATCAAAACTTCCCCTCTGCTGAATCCCATACTCCCAGAGCCATCAGGCCTCTCCCACCAATCCCAGTGGGGTGGATGTCCCACCAGCTACACTCATCTCATGACACAAGGCAGAGGCTGAGCCCACACAAGCTCTACAGCTCCCAAATCCCATGGGAGCCTTAGAGACCACTGCATTAGGAGCCACTGCATCTCAGAAGCAGCAATGGCAAGAAACCTCTGGAAAGGCCAGGTTGGATGGGGATTTGGAGCAACCTGGGGTAATGGCAAGGTGTTCCTGCCCATGGCAGGGGGTTTAGAACTAGATGAGCTTTAAGGTCCTTTCCAAACGAGACCGTTTACTAAACCATAAACTCTATGATAAGTATCTCAGGCTCCAAAGAGCACCTCCAGCTTCCATGGGGATGCCAGAAACACACCTGGTACCTTCAGCAGGGTACCCAGCTCTCAGCTCCAGCTTCAAGGAGCCACAGGTCACCAACAGAGCAGCCCTGGCTTTACACAAAGGTGGTTTTGCTGGAACAAAAGCAAAGGCCACAGAAATAGGTTGATTTTTTTTTTCTTTTTTCCTAAGATGTGACTAAACTCCACGAGCAGGTAGTGCCTGGGCATCCTGCAAGCATCCTGCAAGCAGTGCTTTCAACATGAAGGAACAAAAGGCTGCGGTGGGGAGGAGAATGGTGGGAAACCTTACGGGCTCCCGAGATTCATTTGAGACCCGGTGTTTGCAGCACAGGCTGTATTTCATCTTTTCATAAGTAACTCTTACCGGGAAACATTACAAAAAAGGGGGCATTTCAAGGCAGAAAAGTTGGTCGCCAAACGCCATTTTATTTTATTTTTTTCAAACCTTTTGTTAGCAACTCTTCCGGGGAGCAAATCCAGCAGAGGCAATACAGTGCAGCGTGCACTCCTAAATTAGTTTCCAGGCACTTGGGATGCTTTATTATTCATTTCCTCCGAATATTAGGTAATGCCTTTCACCCCTTTCAAAGTCTATACGAGGGGTCTTTGATGCATTGTGGGACTTGAAAGTTTCAGGTCTAAAGAAGCATTTCTTTTAAGTCCTCCCTTTTATCAAGCATATTCTGTTCTGTTCGCTATAATGCACACAATGGCATGAGAGTCTTGACCTGCTTCATGTCTGATGAGTTGAAATCTCAGATGCATAGGATAAAACAGCCATTCCTAGCAATACAGCTTAAACACTTAGGGCTCTATTCAGGCAAATATTACCCAGGGGTCTGCCACGCCACTGAAAAGCTGCAGAAATTGGCTCTGTAGACGGCTGACCAATTCAGCAGTGAGAAATGACCCCGCCACATTAACTCCCCTTTTCATTTCACCCTGGGCGAGCCGGGGTCTGGAGGTAACCGCAGCAGAAGGCGAGAGCCGGCTGAAGCCAGATTCATTTTCTTTATATAAAGTATTTTTGTGTGCGTGTGTGACCATGAATGTCATTATGCGGATCTGCAAAAGAAGGGAAGTAATGACATTAGGGCACAGGAATCAGGGAGGTTTTTGTCTTACGGTGACACCGGAGCGCTGTCACATCTTCTGGACAAGCAGAATTTGTGGGCTTTAAAACGCTGCAAATGTCTCAGAAAAGCAGGTCTCTGCCTCTGCTGAAGGTAGGTGGACTTCGCTGGATCACTTTACACCATCCAGCATCAGCCACGTGTTAACTTCTTGTTAATACCTCTTGTTCCATAATAATTTACTCTGTTCCATAATAATTTACCCCGTTTATAGGTTTTTTCACCCTGTTTTTTCCTCTTTATACAGCAAGCTCACTTAAGTGATGGCCCCTCTCCAACAATACAGTGGACCCAGGGAAGGGATGCAAAGTGAAACTTGTTATTGCAAAAGCAAACACATTTCAGTACAAAATACCGTGGTTTTGTCCTTTAGACAATCGCACTGACATGTTTTTACAGAAGTACCAGCTGGCTATTTTAGGATATTAATCTCCTCTTATCAATCTCCTCTTGACAGGTTAGAACTGGGAAAGATTTTTTAAAGGGCAATCTAGAAATGCAGGGCTGAAATTTAACGTATGTGCTGGAGAGTTCCTAAATGGGCTGAAGCTGCTGGAATTTGCCTTTCATGTTCTATACCCTAGGAGCAAAAGATGCCTCTACAACAAGTCAGAAAACAAGTGTTCAGACCATATGGGGAGATGCTCATAAAAGAGACGGGTCCTGCTTTTCTGACTCCCCTTGCCTGCCCCAGTGCTACACCTTGGTATGACCTGCAATCCCATCCTGTCAGCCTGAGACCAGCCTTGATAACCCCAACATTCCACTGCAGAGGCCACTTCCGAAGCTGTATACAAAGGAAGAAGTTCACCTCGCATGAGTAAAACCCAGCAATGTCTTCCCTGATACCGGCAAAACATCCAGCAGCACCTCCAAAGCCTGTAAAAATGGGAAATATGCATCTGCAGTCCCTGGCCCTGGTGTGTGTGATTTTAGGATTAGCTCTAAAAGCAAATCAGATCCACAAGGATATAATCTCCCAACCCATCCACCTTGTCCAGGATGCTGCAGACCCAGAGAGGTGAGCACAAGCCTGACTTTTGAAGGATGCTGAGCATCTCTCCCATAGCTGGCACAGCAGTAGCAGCAACAGGTACCAAAAATAATATGATCAAGATTGGATAGGGCCTTGAGCAACCTGGTCTAGTTGAAGATGTCCCTGCTTATTGCAGGGGGGTTGGACAATATGTCTTTTGAAGGTCTCTTCCAACCCAAACTACTCTATTCTCTTCTACTCTACTCTATTCTCAGCTCTCACGTTACCCACCTGGCTAGAAGGCTTTTTAGGAGCCCTCATAAGCATCCTTATTAAATACTATCAGGACATACATGGTTTGTGCCCCACACGTGAGTGGTGCCTTGCTGGTCTGCCAGAGGGCAGACAAGTCATCAAGCTGACAACTCATCATTGTGCATCCTACAAATCCTCTGAGCCGATAAGAAAACTCAAACAACGTGAAGATTTATCGGTTTGCAGGTGGAAATCCTTTCAGTCAAGACAACAATTCTATTCCTTTTGAGGTAAATGAAGAGTTTTTGCTTGGGGACCCCGTCAGGAGCGGAGGCAGCACGAGGATGGGACCCATCACTCATAAGCCAGCAGAAAGATGCTGATGGGGGTGTCAGCACAAATTTCTAAAGAGCCTGAAACAGCTCCTTTGAGAGAGAGAGACAGAAGAAAAGAAGCAAAACTGAAGGAGAAACGAAATCTATTTGTAAACCCCAGGCAGAGCTGACACGAGGCAGCTGGCACAGGAGTGCAGGGATGATAATGGAGCCTGATGGATAGTTCACAGGATTATTAGATACCCTCCAACTCAAATATGCTGAGGAACCAATTATTTAATGCTAAAGACAGCACAAGCAGATGTTTAATAAGCTGGATCACTTCAGGATTGCTGGAGCTCAGGGGGCCAAACCCCCTCTGGTGTAAGTCTGGAAAGCCAGCGCGATTAAATACCCGGTGCCTCAGATACACACTCATCACCATCTCTGCCAGGAGACTGGGGGGCATGGAGGGGAAACACAGCTGGAATTTGGGAGCAGATGGGTGCAAGAGGTCCCTGGGGAGGGAAGCACGTTCACCACCCCAGGCTGGTGATGGCACTCAGCTCTGCAGCCAGTGGCCTTCCACACTGCCTTGTTTACAGGAGTAAGGGTTGCTGCTTGCAGGAAGACAGTCTGGGTTTATTGTCTAGCTGATTGCAGAGAGGCAGCAGGGAAGCAGTAGGAGGTGTGGGAGACAGAGAGAAGTTTAGTCTGCGCTCCAGGCACTGATTGGAACCTGTTTTGGAGTCTGGGATGATGCCTGGGAACAAAGCACCCCTTCTCAGGCTCTTCTGCTGGCAGGGGTGTTGGGGGAAAGCAGGGTCTTAGCACTCTCCCTGGCTGCCTTGTCAGGAGATGAACCTGCAGACACACAATCCCCTCACCTGGGCTGCTCTTGCAGCCAGCGAAGAGGGATGGGCTTCTGCTCATCCTCAAGTGCTGCCCAAACTGGATCAGATGTAACATGGGATAAAAACATCCCCACTAACTATAAAGGGCCCCTCTGTTTTTGAATGTCTGAAGATTACTTCCTGAAACCACATTGTGTCAGCTTCTCCCTTCATCTGCACCCAAACTGTACTATAGGAACTCAGGTGTGTCTTAAAAATCTGCATTTCCCCATGATCCAACCTCCACCAGCACTGCTCCAGTAGTCCAGGGTACAGCAGAGATGAAAGAAAGATGTAAGAAACAAATTCTTTATGATGAGGGTGGGCAGGCCCTGGCACAGGGTGCCCAGAGCAGCTGGGGCTGCCCCTGGGTCCCTGGCAGTGTCCAAGGCCAGGCTGGACAGGGCTTGGAGCAACCTGAGATAGTGGAAGGTGTCCCTGCCCATGGCAGGGAGTGGGACTGGATAAGCTTTAAGGTCCCTTCCAACCCAAACCGTGGTTCTACAATTCTGTGATAAACCAGCACCAAGATGCTCCTCAGACCCATCACACAGTCACAGAGGAAAGATGTGGGAACTTGGTCCCTGAGGGATGGGAACGGGCAGGGACTCACAGCATGGCTCTGCTGAGGGTTTGGCCAGTGCAAACTAGGAAGTTGCTCACAAGAAGATGGTGGAAAAAAACCCAGCCTCCCACCTGACACAGTGCAAAATATCTCAGCTCAAAAACATGAGCTCAGGGTCTGGCTCTGGCATATCTGAACCAGATAAAAAAAGGATTCTCCTTTCTTCCTGTTCAAGACCTCTAGGCAAACATCCAAGTCACAGCCTCCTGTGTGACAGCTGCAGAAAACAGGTCTGAAGAGGACCTTGAAATGCCACCCAGATCGTAGCCCCACGACTCGGTCTGAACGGGGCCAAGCACAACAACAGCCAAAAGCACTCCAAGCATTAACAAATATTGTTGCTTGGTGCACTCCTGTGCAGCTGCCAGCGTATCTGCCGCCTGCTCCTTCCAGCACTCAGCACTGAGAACACACATAGTGATGAGAGCATCTTCCACGGATTTACAGGAAGAGCAATTAGAGGTTTGGTCGCTGACAACAGCAGAGAATTGTAGTAAAGATGATTTGTGCTGATCCATTAACACAACAAACTACCTGCTCTCCCAGAGGAAATCTCAGTAACTAAAGAGCAGATCAGAACCCCCAGACCCCAGAAAGGTATCAGGACAACCACACAATACGCCCAGGTTTGCATCCTGCTTGCCAGCTCTCCCCACAAGGCTCAGCCTGGTGTGTACTCACCAGTACCCTTGGTTTTGTTTCAAAATCGTGATGCTCCTTTCGCTCTTCTGACCATCTCCTAAGGAAAAACAGGAAGGGACAAAAACAAAACAAAACCCCTCATCAGATCCAGGACTGATTATGTGGTTAAGAAGGGCTGGCTCTGGAGAAGCCTTGCTGGGACGATGAGAAAACTCGGAGCCAGGCCTGCTCCTGCTCTCCCACCACACGTGCTTCCACAGTCAGTTCACCTGCTCACCACCCTTCCCTGTGTCACAACATCACCTGGCAACGCCGTGCCATGGAGGTGGAAGCCCACCCCATCCTCCCACTGTATCACATCTCCAGTGACAGCTGGGAGATGAACACCCCAGGAACAGATCACACTGAGGCAGCTTTGGGCTGCTTCACCCATCCCACCCCACAGATAAACATTACACTTTGGTCCCCTTGGGATTATCAACTTCCCGGGGCTTCCTACGCCCACAGTTCAGTTACCAGTGATAGCTCGGTGGTACCTCCAGCAGTACCTGCAACAAATCCACATTCTGCAAATGCTGGGGTGCGCAGAGGCAAGGTGTATGAGCAGCATCCCCCCAGCTCTGCCCATGAAAGTCCCCTGTCCCTCCTAGCTTGGGAAAACCTTCTGGAGAAATGGAGCTCTACAGAAGCTCCTGGCCACCACTTGCACTTGCAAATGATGGAGACTAGGGCTTGCACTTCCAGAAGCTCTGTGTGGGAGGCCTGGTAGCTTGGCCGGAGGTGGGCAGGACTCAGGGCTGATGAAGGAGATCAGCAGAAGGATGTTTTGGGGTACTTTACTCCACTTCAGAACAATCTCAAGGTGTGAGACCCCTGCCAGCAGGCAGCCATCGTATCAACAGGGTCCTGAGTCCCCCTATGACAGCCTGGAAGGGTGGACCAGGCCTTCTCCTGGGTGAGGACACAGAGGAAGACCATTGTGGCTATTACAGGACTGGGCATATAAGATGTAGGAGTGCTCAGGTGGAAAATGTTCCTGTGGCTCAGCAGTCAGATGGAAGCAGAGTACTGCACGCCAAAGAAGCCATGATCTGGGGTATTTTCCTTAAAATGGCACCACCAACTCACACTCATCCTTAAACCTGGGTTTGTACCCGAGTCCTGGCCAGGGTCAAGAGGTTCCCTCTTGCTCATGGAAGCTGCAAGGGAAACAGGATCTCCCTGCCAAGGCTTAGTGGTGTGCAAAGCAAGGAACAGCCACTCACTGTGTGCAGTCTCTCCATTTTACATGAGAAGGCTGAAATCAAGGTGAGGAAACACTTGTTACCATGGGGCAGCTGGAGATGGAGACACTGCCTTCTATTCCCAGGTTCTCCAAGAGGTTCTAACTGAATCAATCACCCAAGCATCTCTTTTACTTCTCCAGGCAGCCCTTGAATAGGTTTACAAGTATAGGGTCCACCAGCACTATTTCCCATTACTCATGATATAGAGAAGCAACTGGGATCCCTCTCCCAGCTTTTAGACAGAGCCACTGATCTTGATTCAGCCTTCATGGGATTCTAATTCTCATTATTTTCATGGGAAAGTGTCAACAACATTTTCCAAGTCAGGCTGACACCTGGATGACTGTCCCAGGATGGAGAAACCGACGGGCTGTGATCACCCTACCCAATCTATTTCACTGGTAAATAACTCTTGTGCACATACACTCAAGGAACAGAGCAAAACCATGAAGGGCAATCCTTCTGATGGCCTCTAATTTTCCTTCCCATGCTTCTACAACCACCAGAGTGAGGACATTTAGGCAGTCTGAGGACACTTAGGCAGTAGGCAATGCATGGAGCACGTGTGAGTGGTGGAGCACAGAGTGGCTGCAGGCCAGCCCCAGGGCCATGATCAGCCCCAAGAACGGGACTTCCCTGCAGCTAATGAGTCCACGTGCTTTCAAGAGCATCCAGCTGCTGTGAGTTGGTGCCCTCCAGCACAACCTCCTGCCTTAGCCAGGGCCCTGTTCAGATCATTAACTCACAAGGAGCCACTGCTACCGAGGACTAATGGCTCGTTTGCCACTCTACAGACAAAAGTGATCAGCAAGGGCACAAAGAGCTTAATGCAGGCCGCTGTCAACATGCCCACATTGGACCAGCACCGTCATCTTTGTTTAAGGCAAAATTCACAGGGGAGGCTGCAAAAATCCTGCAATGGACCCTGGCTTCATGGCAAAGCTCATCAGCTCTGCTTGGGTCGGTGCACAACGTCCCTCTGGCACCAGGGCAGAGGCTGGCACCACATTTCCCTTGAGCAATGCTGGGCTTCAGCTCTAACTTCTAGCTAAAGTCTCCTTCTCCTCTCCACAGGTCCTTCACTGCAGCTGCTCCCCACCGCCAGGGGAGCTCAGGTTGCAGGCAGGTAGGGGTTGGTGTCTTCTCACATGTGATAGGACCAGAGGGAATGGCCTCAACCTGAGCCAGGGCAGATTTAGATGGGATATGAGGAGAGATTTCTTCACAGAATGGGCTGTCCAGGATGGCACAGGTTGCCCAAGGCAGTGGTGGAGTCCCCACCCCTGGATGTGGCACCTGGGGACATGGGGCAGTGGCAGCCTTGTCAGAGCTGGGGCACAGTTGGACTTGATGTTCTTGAAGGGCTTTTCCAACCTAAATGATTCTGTGATTCTGTGACTCCACCTCAACACCATTCAAATCGCTGTGTGAGGAACAGAAGAATTCTCACAGGACAACAAATGGGAGTTTCTGGGCTACAAAAAGGCTGCACCTGAATCACAGTTTCATTAACCCTCAAAGAAGAGTGGCTGTGAACAAACACATTCATGATCCACCCTCTGAACCAGAAGATGCCCTGGTGCCCTTGTAGCAGTTTCCAAAGTAGGATGGGCATTGCAGAGGGCAGACCAGGCTTCATTCTCCCGTTCCCAAAACACACGTGCGATGAGAAGCTACAAATCAACCAGGCTTGCCTGTGGCTTCCTCTTCAGCCATAAGGTCCCTTTTAGCTTCTTCGGGTGGTTTGCAGAATGAATCGAACACGCCCTCCTGGAGATGACATTCAGGTTTCTAATTACCATCCCTGAATACATCACTGACGTGCCACATCAGCTCACTCGAGGGGTTGTTCCTCTCATCACGTGCTGCCAGCAGTGGAGCTTCTGCCTCTCTTCAGCACACTGACCTCCCCCTCGCCTGGCTGGGCTGAGCTGCTGGGCTGGGAAGGATGATTGCCAGATAAACTGGTGATGGGGAGTGCTTGTCCTGCTCTTGAGGTCAAGCCCATGTGAAGAAACAGCCTTTATCACAGAATCACAGCTCAATCTGGGTTGGGAGGAGCCTTTAAAGGCCATCTAGTTCAACTCCCCTGCCACGAGCAGGGACATCTTCAAGTAGAGCAGGCGGCTCAGGACCCTGTCCAGACTGACCTTGAAGGTTTCCAGGACTGGGGCATCCACAGCTTCTCTGGGAAACTTGTGCTGGTGTTTACCACATTCATTGTAAAAAAACTTCTTCCTAACAGCTGATCTAAATTGATCCTCTTTCAGTTTAAAACCATCACCCCTTGTCCTATTGCAACACACCTGGTTGAGAAGTTTGTCCCCATCCTTCTTCTAAGTCTTCCTTTAGGCCCTGCCAGGGGCTCTGAGCTCTCCCTGGAGCCTTCTCTTGTGCAGCTGAACACCCCCAGCTGTCCCAGGCTGGCTGCAGAGCAGAGGGGCTCCAGCCCTGGAGCATCTCCATGGACTCACTCCAACAGGTCCATGTCCATGCTGAGGACCACCAGAGCTCTCTCCAGGGTGTCTGCACTGAGAACAGCCCTACCCTCAACAGAACAAGCACTCATGTACTTCCAGTGGACTTCCAAGGCTGCCATCCATGCTCTAGTCCTGACCAGCCAGCAGCTGCAATGTAGCTCACCTAAAGCACAGGATTGCCCTGGGCTGACAGCCAGCACAGACCACGGACATGTCCTTCCCCGTGTCCAGGCCACAGGGTGACCCTCAGGGACATCCTGATAAACATGCACCAGCCCCTGGCACATCAGGCAGGATTCAGCTCCAACTAAGGCATCTCAGCTGGGGTGCCCACATGCAGATCCTGGCTTTATTTGCCTTACTGCAGGTTCTCATTGCAACACTGGACTCCCTAAGCTATCCCAGACCCATGCCTGGCTTTGCCAGACAAAACCCTGGACCTGCATCCCTCCTGACTGACAGATGGAGACTAAGCAATGTGTCCTAGGGCAAAAATGGACAGCCACACCCAGCAGCTGAATTGTGACCTACATATGTGGTGGCTGCCCCGGCTCTTGCTGCAGCCCATGGGGATGCAGGTGGCACGATTTGGGTGTTTGGTTTGGGTGAGCCATTTAGTTACTCAAACTCCAGTATCTATTTTGGTGTGTGAAACACCCTCCAGACTCCACCGGCCAAACATCCACTGACTCTAAAAGGAGATTGGGCACCAAGTTAATATTTTTATCTCCCACTGCAGCCTACCTCCAGCTCCTGGTCTAAGTTTCTACAGCTCCAAAATAAAACCCATTTGCATGGGATGGGGATGCCCTGCAGCTCTGCTCTCTCAGGCCCCTGCTGTGATGAGCAGCACAATCCTGGCACATCCACATTCCAGGATGGCTCCAGTGCTCGTGTGCCTCCTGCATAACAGGACTGAAACAAATAAATTTGACAAAGAAAGGAGAAAGAACAACTGATATGCAAATCCATGTCATAAATCGTTCATCAAATCTGTTCTGCAGTTTGGAAATAATCTCAGAGGTTGCTTCCCAAGTGCTGTTTACAAACCCTCTGTTAATCTGGGAAGCAGATGCTGTTACAGTAGGCTGTATTACAGCATCTTCAAGAAATCCCCATCAAATATCACTTTTAAATGCCCATGACTTTTGCAATCAGTTGTTTTTAAATCTTCTTGGCATATCTGAAAACCAAACATCATAAAAAAAACATTTCCTGTGATTCAGCTGTAATGAGTCTAAGCCTGGGGAAGAGCTCATCTCACATCTCCTTTCATACCCAGGTGACCCCCACATTCCTCTCAGCAGCCTCTGCCCATTTCCTTCATATGCCCTGAAGAGCCTTTGACTTCCCCAGACTCTTCCTGAGCTTCACTGAAAGCCTGTGTTGCCTCAAAAAGGGCAGTGCCCTGGAGATGCCCTCTAGAATCACAGGAGCCAAGTCACCCACGTCCCCGCAGAAAGTCCCACATGGAAAACATACTCTGAAAAGGCATTTCTGCCATGCCCTGGCACACATGGACATTTCATTGCCTAGGAGAGTGTTTGGGATGATTACTGCTGGGGTTTTTTTATTGCCAGCAACTGCTCCTTCCAGCAAAAAAAACCCCCGCCCTGAGACAGATCATCCCTCCCAGCTCGGAAAGAACTGAGTGTGTGGATCATGCTCAGAAGGAGGAGTGACCTGGCTGCATCTTCGGGCTGACATCCTTTCCAATCTCCAATGCTCAGTTTTCCCCTTCCTGTGTGAGAATGGAAACAACAGTGTCAGCTGTGGTTGGAAAGGGCTTTGAAATCTACAGGTGAGAAGTGTAGGTAAGACAGCGCTGCACTCTTCTAGAAATGGGGGGAGAGGGAAAGGCAGCAAAGGGGGGAAACCCCCACATAATAAATAATACTCTACAAATTACATAAAATGAACGCATTAAAAAAACAATCCTCCAAGAAGCAGCTGCTTCATTCTTTGCTGTTGATAGGATCAATATAAGAGAGGAAATTGCCACCTTGTGTTCTGCAACACATCACACCAACTTTCCTTTACAAACCCTAATGCGCCTGATTGCAGTGTCAATTTAAAATTTACCATAAAACGCAGAATCTCATAAACTTTACAACCTCAATCACACTCAGCCAGTGTTTTCACCCAAATCACATGCACAGGCACCCGCTTTGCTCTCCAAGGAAACACAACGACGTGCTGCTGACAGCAGATGGGAGAGCAGACCAGGGCACCACAGCTGGGATCTGCCTGTCCTGGGTAGCCTGGATGAAAAGAGAAGGAGTCAGGTTGGAAAACAAGATGGAAAATGTACCCTCGGATCTCTGTGAGACAGCTCATCCCGTGTCCAGCAGGACGAAGGGTAGCCAGAACCATGGTTTTTAATGAAGGTGCCCAGAGAACCTGTGGCTGCCCCATCCCTGGCAGTGTCCAAGGCCAGGCTGGACAGGGCTTGGAGCAACCTGGGATAGGGGAAGGTGTCCCTGCCCGTGGCAGGGGATAAAACCAGACAGCCTTTAAAGGTCCCCTCCAAACCAAACCATTCTATGATTATATTATCAAATACGACATGACCTCAGGTGCAGCAGCTCTGGCGCCCCAAACACACTACCATCGAGGTAGCACCAGCATCCCATGATGCTGAGCCAACCTCCTTGTACTGGAACATGCTTAAAACACAGCTGTTTGAAGCCCTTTTGCAGGCTCCGATGGAATACCCCAAGTCATTTCCCTAATCTGGCTGTCCTTCAGAAATTTAAACTGCGCAGCTCCTACGGAGAAGACGGTGTGAGTTTTTAATGCAGGGAAGGAGCATGCAGCTACGCCCGTGCCATGAGCTGACCATTTGCTTCTCCAGGCATGGCTTGCACTCAAGGGTTGACAAGGGAAAAACTAATTAGGCTCCTAATGTTGCTTCCTACATAAATCTAAGTTCTTTTGCTGTTGTCACTTTGACAGAAAACCCACTTCTCTGCAGGGGTACAAAGGATTTTGGCTAAAGCATAACAAAAAGATGCATATTTCAAGTTGCACTTCCCCAGAAGCCATAAAACTCCACTCAGTGTCTGCAGTCAGCATGCACCCTGGAAGCTCTGCCTTAAAATTCTCCCTCAGCTCAAAACTACGGGATATATTTAGGGAGAAAAGTAATTTTTGCGATCAGCTGCTTGCCTTTGTGACTGACTGAAAGTGCAATGAGACAGATGCTTGCAGATACAGCAAGGGTTAAACCTTGGGAGAGGACAGGCAGGACTTGGGGAAGCAGCAGTTGATCAAAGGGTGGCTCAAAAGTTATTTAAAAATAAACCAGAAAGTAGAACTTCCCGGCGGTTGCCACTGTAATTACAATGCAGACAACGGAGCCGTGGTGCTGTTAAGGTTACTGGATTTTCCTAGCAGCTGTGTTTAATTTACTTAAAACATGCAAAGCCATCAGGTCAGATCCCATTAGCAGAATATCTCCAGAGTGCTGCAAGAGCCCGGCCAGCCCAGCACCACAGAAATGCTGAGGGCAAAACACAAGTGTAAAATATCCCTGGAGAAGTAAGACAGCAACGTGCACTGCCTTCCCCCTTGGCTGCAGCAGAGGCTGGGTGGTCAGTCCTTCCTGCTCATCCAAGGACCATCTATTGCCAAGGCCTCCTAAGACAACCACAAAAAGAAATCCGTGAAAATACCTTGGCTGTCTGTGATGGAGAAGGATCTGGCACCAAGCATTTAGGGAAGTCCTTCAAGTGTGTTTTTGCTGTAACCCAGGTTCTCTGTGTGTCCTACAACTGTACAATGTCCCACCTGGATCCCTCCACTTTCCAAGCATCCCCCTGATGTCCACACTGCCTTAGAAGACCCACTTGTCCACAGTCACGCTCAGAGTCCCTCTCAGAGATGGGAGCTTCGTGGATTTGTGGGTCAGGATTCCCCCCCGCGGAGCTCTGTTCACACGGATATAATTCAGGACCACACGATTCATCAGGAGTCTTTCCAAAACACAACGACAAAAATTACAACCTCCTTGTCAGGAAAAAACCTTCTAGAGATACTCTTCTGATTCATTGTTGTTGTTGTTGTTTTTCATTCCTTTTACACTGTCTCAGCCCTCTCTCCACCGAATGAAACATCAGAGTTTCATCCTCTGCTCGTGGCCCCTGCCAGTTCAATTCTTTTTCTAAAATTAGCATCCTGAGAGATGCAATTGCTAGAACAGGAGGTGTTAGGTCACGTTTTGGTCCCTGCACATCAGGCTAAGTGCTTCTGCAGCCACCTACAACCACCTCAGAGTCTGAACCTCAAACATGCCCTGCTCCACTGAGCCCAGCAGAGTGATGCAGCTTTAGTGGGTGCCGATGCCAAAAAAAAGAGAACTGAAGAGAAGGACAGATAACACACCACAGGCTCCTTTCTGCACATGACCCCCATATAGAGTCATTCCTACAGAAAATGGGCAAACAAAGTAAAATAAAATACTAGAAAATACAAGAAAATGTATTTCCCAGATAAGCTGTGGCTGCCCCTGGATCCCTGGAAGTGTCCAAGGCCAGATTGGATGGGGCTTAGAGCAACCTGGGACAGTGGAAGGTGTCCCTGCCCATGGCAGGGGGTGGAATTCTAAGATCTTTAACGTCTCTCCCAACCCAAACCATTCTGTGATTCTATGACTCTATGAATAGAATAGAATAGAACAAAGCAAACTAAAAATAAATAAAATCATCCTAAGTAAAACATCACAAATAGTAGGAAAAAATCTGAAGGAATGGGTTTGCTCACGGGAAATCTGAAAACATCTGACATGCATGATCCTCACTGTCATCAGAACCCCTCCTGAAATCATCATCTCCTGCCACTGTGTGCAAGAAACCCCAGCCTGGCCCTGGAGATCTTGGAGCAGCTTAAGATCATTCTTCCAACATAAAACTCCAACATAAACTCATTCCTCATGGCTTAGAAAGGTGTGAGACTTATTTGCATAATAAATGACAAGTAAGGAATATAGATTTTTGTCACATCAACCCTCCCTTCCCTTTGAAAGAAATCTATTTATTCTGAGTAAATCGTCTCTTCTCCAAATAAATGGTGTTTGTAGTCAGTTTAGCTGGCACGATACAAATTCTTTTGCATGCCTGTAATGAATTTTCACAGCCAGAGCCCTAATCCAGTCTAGTCATGGAGGGTTTATCACGACCTCTTATTTTATTTCTACCAGTAAATGGGAATTGCTTTCCTTATCGCTATCTAGAAGCACCTGAGTGATTTTTGCTTCATATTTCCTATCCCACTGGAATTCAGGATGCAGCGTTATCTGATGCTGTACAATTGTCACTCATGTTAGCTGCCTTTTCATTTTAATTTGCTGGATTTATTGCTCTTTCTTTTTTTTTTTTTTCCTTTTCCCCCCCAAGAGATTTTACTTCAGATCTGAGTCCTTCCTTGCTCTTTTCCATCCTCCTAGTCAGATTTCTTGGGTGATCCTCAGGAAGGCAGGATCAAGGCTCGTCTCGCCTTCATCTGCCTGATGTCTTTGAGCAACCTGGGACAGTGGAAGGTGTCCCTGCCCATGGCAGGGGGGTGGAACGACCCAACCCAAACGATCCTAGCATGCCTTCCCTTGGCAGAGCACTCAACCCCTGGGCTTGTCCCAATCCATCCCACCTTCCTCCACTGGGGAAGCATAAAACTATGCAGCAACAAGCAGAAATTATCCCTAACTTTGAGCTCAAACAAATCCATGAGAGCAAGGGCTTCCTGACGTGATCCCTATGGCTGCTGCAAGTAGCTCTGAGCTCCAGAAATCTGGACCTGCTGCTGCTGCTAGAAAGGCATGAGAAGACCTGTAAATCCTGCAGATAACACTGTGATGGATCAGTAGTGGCAAGACATTAACCTTCACTCTTGAGGAGACACCCAAATGATAACACCTGTAGTCATGCCACTCCAGAGTTATCAGTCTTGTCACTTGTGAAGATAAATCTATCTGACCTAAGCCATCATCCTACGCCACTCTGCCTTCCTTGCTCAAAATCCTTGTAGATACCAGCAGGGATCAGGGAAATCACACCTAATAATCAATTGAGTGTGTGCAACTATGCTCACATGGAAACCATTTCCTTCAGTATGTTAAAATAATTCCGCAGAGCAAGGGAAAAACACGGTAGGCTTGAAAGCTGGTCTGCAGGGAAAGTGCTACATGTCAGTGACAACTCTGGAAGGACAGAAAACAGCTACCAAAGCCTCAAGGAGCTGTCACACACAAGAAAATGTAAGTTAATTAAAGCCACTTAAACAAATACATCTGGGACAGGGGCATGGGATGTAGAGAGGGAGAATGAAGTGATATTAAAAGCTCAGACACATGGTGAATCCCAGACAGGAGACAAGGAAACTTATCTGGCAGAATCCAGAGGAGCCCCTTGCCCTGGAGCTGTGCCAGAGGGGGCAGTGAGAGCCCCCTCTGCCACGGGGCTGTGGCCCACCTTTGGGCCCCCTGGGGATGCACAGGCTCAGCAGATCCACCCCTCCTCTGGAAAACAGCACCCAGGCTCCACTGATGCTCTCCTGGACCAAACAGCACTGGCTTGGAATTATAAATCCAACACTCCACGTCTTCCCTCCTGTCCCCACCACTCAGCTGAAATGAGAACCACGTGCAAAGCATCCCTCTGGCAAAGTGTAAGGATGTAAATCCACCTCAAACACACCACTAGGGCCCACATCCACTCCCTGAGCCCCCAGAGCTGACTTCCCTCCTGCTATGCTCAGAAGATGACGAGCACAGGCTGCTCACACCAGCCCTGCTGATACAAAACCACAAGAAGAAAGATTTAGATGGGCTCTGTGTATTTTTTTATTGCAATCAGCTCCCAAAGAAACTTAAAATGTTGGTGTTTTATATATTCCTTTGAGCATTGATTCAAAAGTGGAAACAAAACACCTACACGAGGTTGGGTCATCAAGGAGATGCCGAGCCAGCCTCTTGAGATATTTCTGGTTGGGAAGCAGGGCTGGCCAGCCTCAGCACGAGGCCGATGGGAGGGGAAACAGGAAGCAAATCCATCTGCACACCATCAAGCCCTCGCTGCAGGATGACAGCATGCAAGACTGCTGTCTGCAAGAGGAAGTCTTGCCATGGCATCAGCCCGACCCAGTTGGAGCGCACGGAAACACAGATGGAGTGAGGAGGATCCAGGCTTCCAAAGCAGCTTAGTTTCCCACCCTCCCCTAACTGCTGGGATGGGGGTGATGCAGCAAACCCAACACCAACCCAGCGTGCTCCTCCAGGAAAGCCATGGAGCTGCTGGGATCTGGTTGTCTTCACTAACTCCTCCTTGGTTAGTAGGGAGCCGAAGGAAGGAGGAGTTAGTGAAGGACCTGGGTCACACAGGACAAGGTCTGAGATCTCCTTCACCCCTCAGCATATTTTCTAACACCAAACCAGGCTTATTTACACATATTCTATTCCAACTCTGGGTGAGATTAGCTCATCACAAGTCCCATGGCTCCAGGGAGAGCTCAGAGCCCCTGGCAGGGCCTAAAGGGGCTCCAGGAGAGCTGCAGAGGGACTGGGGACAAGGCATGGAGGGACAGGACACAGGGAATGGCTTCCCAGTGCCAGAGGGCAGGGATGGATGGGATATTGGGAAGGAACTGCTGTCTGTGAGGGTGGGCAGGCCCTGGCACAGGGTGCCCAGAGCAGCTGTGGCTGCCCCTGGATCCCTGGCAGTGCCCAAGGCCAGGCTGGACAGGGCTTGGAGCAGCCTGGGATAGTGGGAGGTGTCCCTGCCCATGGCAGGGGGTGGCACCGGATGGGCTTTAAGGTCCCTTCAACACAAACCATTCTGTGATTCTACAGCTCTGCAGACAGCACTAGAGCCTGGTCTGATGCAGCCCAGGACCACAGCCCCCTCTCTGCCTGCAGCTCTGGGCAGGCAGCCAAGGCCCCCCACCCATGGCCCAAACCCCTTCCCTCCCCAGGGTGACTTCCTTAACACAGCCCAGCTGCCTGCCCCCACCCGACAAGGGCTGACAGATTTGTGCTGTCCCCTTAGGGTGGGGTAGGTACATTTATTTCCTCTTTGGAAAAAAAGGAAAGAAAAAAGGAAAAAAAATATGCAATTAACCTTTTCCTCTCCTCGCAACAGGCAAGAAACTTCCCTGCTACAGGAATAGTTTCAGGACTAAGATATCTGTTCCCACAGCTGCACCAGTGCTATTCTGGCCTAGCTAAAATTAAAGAGCTGAAGTTGTACATGGGCCTTCATGAAACTGTCACAGGGACCACAAGATTAGAGGGCCGGATGGTGACCTGGGAGGCCAAGGTCTATTCACAGCTGCGGCAAGGGATCCTCATGTGTGTCCGAGCATGTTTCTCCACCCCTGCTTAACAGAATCCTGAAATGATTTGGGTTGAAGGGACCTTAACAACCAGTTCCAACCCCTGTCAAGGGCAAGGACACCTTCCACTATCCCAGGTGGCTCCAAGCCCTGTCCAGCCTGGCCTGGGACACTTCCAGGGATCCAGGGGCAGCCACAGCTGCTTGGGGAAACCTGTGCCAGGGGCTCACCACCCTCATCATAAAGACTTTCTTCATCATACCTAGTCTGAATCTCCCTGCTTTTAATTTAAAACCATCAACCTCATCCTATCACAACAGGCCCTACTAAAAACTCTCTATCTCTTTTCTAAGCCCCCGTTAAGAAAGACCAACATATATTGCCCGGTCACTTCCAGTGCCCATCCTAACACCAGCCAGAGATCCAACAGCACTAAAAAAAAACAGGAAAGCACAGGATAACCCCAACATCCCAGCCACCATCCCACCACAAGCAGGTCCTCTGCCAACAACTGTGCCAGCTATTGTTGGCCACATCAAGCCCGGTCCAGCGGCCCCGCTGTCAGCATGCAGCTCATTACTCTGCCAAGGGCTTTGAAACGCTTGGAATATGAAAGGTGCTCCATCAGATCAAATTCAGCTTCGTTTGCTATTACGATGCAGTGCATTTCTTTTGTCTGCGACTTTTGATGATGTGCAATTGTTCCCCTCAGTCAGTATTTCGGAGTCATTAGCTGGAATTAGTAAAGTTCCCGCTGCCAGACTTTTCCAAGGCTCTGTTCTCGGGCTACAAAGAGTCGATGAGGAGTTGTCCTGCTTTCACTGAGTTGGAAGCACAGCGGGGAGCATTCTGGGGGGAGCAGGCAGTCTGCTCAACTCCACTTTTCCCCTGCAGGCACCGGGAAATGCACGTGCAGGCAAGATGCTGTGGGTGGTCACACAGGGCTGGTGCTTCCCAGCGAGCACGGAACGTGAGACCCTTTCATTTGGTTCCTCTGGTGGGACCAGGGGAAGGGGTACACCTAATTGTGTCCTTATTTAGGCAGCACATCCCACAAAGTTTGGGTTTCTCTCCCAGAAATCCCCCACTCCCAAACCTAAAGGCACCAGCCCTGAAGAAGTCACCTTTCTCTGAGTGAAGAGTCTACTAGGCATCTTCCTTGGTGAAAACACCTGGATGTGCCTGACCTTGTCCTCCAGCCTCTTGCTCATGTTACACTCTTCCAGCTGTATCAGAAGGGCTTTAGTATCAAGACCCTTTTTCCTGAAGGTATTTATACATGGAACATCCACCTCTCTGGGCAACCTGTGCCAGGGCTTCACCATCCTTATCACAATTTCTTCCTTCTATCTAGTCTGGATCTCCCCTCCTGGCGCAAAACTATTCCCTTTCATCCTGTCCCTCCATGCCTCATCCCAAGTCCCTTTCCAGCTCTCCTGGAGACCCTTCAGGCAGTGGAACAGGCTCTAAGGTCACCCTGGAGCCTTCTCTCCTCCAGGATGAATACCCCCAGCTCTCCTAGTCTGTCCTCTGATCAATTTTATATTTGTCTCTGATAGCAGATTCATTCCTATTCGTGCTTAAGGAGTTCCAGAAGAAAACAAAGTGATGAAGCTCCTGGCCCCAAGGGCACAGCCCAGGTCTGGGGACCACAGCAGCTCCAACTTGTACCCACCCCACCTGTGGGTGGAAATTCCATTTTCAGTTCCCAGTTCCAGCCATCCCACCACATTTTCTGGATGCAATGTGGGTATTTGGCCACTACAACCCTGAAACAAAACTAGGAGCAAACCAACCTTACGGGACATCCACATGGAGAAGAGCTCAGCACTGAACCCAGCTCCTTTAGCAGCTGGTCATCTTTCACATGGGACTGTACTTCCACCCCATAAGGATTTCCCTGGAAATCACCTCACAGATCATCCCACCTAACATTCACAACAGCATTTCCATAAGAACACAACAAAATGCAGACAATTCACACCTCTCACCTTACATTTTTTAAAGTAACAGGCTACAATAAAGCAGCCTGCCCAGATTCCAGCCTAATCTAAAAACAACTTTATGGTTCCTAATTTTAGCACTAATCTTCCTTTGCCATGGTTGTGTGATTTCTAATTATTTTATCCCCAAGCCCTGCTTTGATGGATAGTTGTACCTTTTCCAATGCCAAATGACTTGTAAAGTGCCTTTAAAAATTACGCTGATCATTTCAGGTTCATTTCCAGTTCCTACACAAATAACATTCTCATATATGGCTTCACTGCAGAAATATTATTATTATTATTAAAATAATAGTAATAAAAGCAATACAATTTAAAAAGGAGAGCTCCATTCCTCAGGATGATCCCAATCTGCTCCCACAGACACCGTATTTTCTCTTAAAAGCTGATAAAGAGCAGAAAATCTGTTATCAAGATACGGATGACTTAACAGCCCAGTGCCTTTGGCTTGGCATGGCTCCCAGAACATTTTGCCTTTATCTATCCCTATTTTCAAGTTACAACTCATGGAAGAGCAACTGGCCAGGCCGAAACCTCGGGAGGGACTTTGCGAGGGGCGATGTAAAGCGGTGGAAGAAACAGATTTGCCTTGATGTTCCCCAGGAGCATTGCCTACCCAAACCCACTGAATTTGGAGCAGCAAACACGAGCCCTCAGCTGAAGATGTGTTTCAGGGGATCAGGATGAGCCTCCAGCCCAGGTTCCTCATAGGCAGGTGTTCTCTCTCCTTCCGTGCTCACCTGAAGCAACCTCTCAACCCTCCCAATTGCTGACCTACACCAGATCTGGATCTGATTCTGTTAAATTTGAAATTTGCACAAAAATTTATTGGGGAGGGGATGCAGCCTGGGGACCGTTTCAGGATGCTGAGGCAGCTGCCTGCCAGTCGCATGTCCCAGTAGGAATGCCACCAGCAGCCAGCACCAGAGCAGGGGACACAGACACAGGGCTGGTGGATGTTTGTTGGGTTATTTCCTTCCCCAGGATTTATACTGAGCTCCGGTCAATTGGAAAACATCCACTTGACCTGTGACCTTTTTGTTTTAGTTATTCTCCAAGCTTTGACAGCAGCAGTTTAAACACAAAGCATACGAGTTTTGGCACTGAGGGAGCACCCCATTCCCACATATTCTGAGTGGATACGGAAAAACATGGCACTGCAGCCCTGATGGTGAACGTATTTCTTCTTTCTCATTCTTCATGTTCCTCTCTCTCACTTTCTGAGCCTGTTTCATGACCCATGTCTTCTCCCTCCCCACTGGAAACATGAGCTTAGCTCCCCAATGCAATATTCAAGGGAGGAGGACATGGGTTGTGGTGTTCTAATTCCCTGCACAGTGCTGTGTTACAGAGGGTTTGAAATGGAGATTGTCAAAACAGGAAACAACCCAGTCAGCGTCCTCCTGCCTGGGTCCTGAAAATGTCACCACACAGAGCTGCAGGGGATGGAGAAAAGCCCTCTGTTCCTGCAGGAACAGAGGATGCCCTGGGAGAGTGGGCAGCAAGACCATCTGCCCTCATGCCTCTCTGATCTGAGAGCTGGGCTTTAATCTCTGCTGAAACTACTGTGGAGCTGGTTTTTATTGACTTGGGGAAAAACTGCAAATCAGGTTAAAAATTATATCCCTCTGTTGACTGATACTTTTATCAGCGTAGAGAATTTTGTATGGAATGTCATCTCGCTCAGGAAGTCAATCCTACAGGAAATCCTTCATCCTTAGTGCTTCGGAGTAACATCCACAGCATCCTGCTGGCTTCCTTCTTACTCCTCTAAAACTCGCCCCTGAGATCCTCACCTCTCGAGCTCATGCTTTGTGTTTGAGCTGGCCTTGCTGGGATAAAAGCACAAATCTTGGGTCTAATCCTGCCCACACCCCCCAGGTAAGGCACCAGGCTGACACATCTCCACGAAGACACAGAGCAGGGACAGTGCCAGGCCCCAGGCTCTTTGACTTCCATTTATCCACCTTGGAGCAAGGATTTAAAGTTCCTCAAAGGCACAACAGTGAGGCCAGGTCTGGAGGAGAGAACAAAGCTACTGTTAACTCAGATAAAGAAGATACTGGATTTATTTTTAAAAGCAGGTTCCTGCAGCTGTAGGTTTCAAGCAATCCTTAAAAGCCTCACCTGAACAAGCATCCTTGATAACAAATATTGGTATTTTAAGCCTTTGATTGCTTTTGATTGGAGTTGAAACCTTTTTTGATATTGACTGATTGTTTTTACAGCTCTCTGCAAGTTAGCTTCAGGAGAACTTCCCAAGCACAAGAGCTGGTGACCACTACCAGAACGGTGATCCAGCAATTCCAGGATGCCCCACCCCTGGAAATATTCCAGTTAAGTTGGATGGGATTCTGAGAAACCCAATCTAGTTGAATATATCCTGTTGCAAGGGGGTTGGACTAAATGGTCTTTAGGGTCCTTTCAACACAAACCATTCTATGATTCCCCCTTGTAAGCAAAGCAGGTATTTTGCTTTATGTTTGAGGGATCAGTGGTTTTATCGTAGTGTCAAGCCACTGATCTAGAGTGGCAACCTTCAGTAGGGAAAAAAAAATCCACAGGTTGATGGGATGAACAACCAGGAATGTCATTTCAGATGGTCTGCATAGCCCAGAACGGCAAACTTCCCCCATCACACAGGCAGAGAATTAGAGTAATTACCTAGAGCCTGATCCTGAAAGGTGCTGAGTGCAGTCAAGTGGTCTCTGCTCATAGAGTTCAGTATCTCAGGGGCTCTCAGCAGGGTCAGTCTTGGAGCCTGGGCAAAACAAGACAGGTTGGTCTTAGTCCAGTTATTTGTAAATAAACCTACATGACCTATAACTTAAAAAAATAAACCCAAAAACCATTCCAGCTCCATGTGCCGGCTACGTTATCCTGTATGGAGAATTAATTCAAGGATCAGGCAGAGCGTGGCTGAGGAGGTGCTCTCCAACCCACAGGCATTTTCTGCAGATCAGGATGGATGCCTGCAGCACACAGGAGAGAAATTACACAGGGATGTGTCCACAGAGCTTCAGTCCACATCCAGGAACACCTACACAACATTCCCCAGGAGCGCTGCATTATCCAAGCCACCGCACCTGGACATGTCACACTGCTACACCATCCCAGGGCTCACACACCTTGCTGGCAGAAGACAAACCCCAGGGCTGCCTCGCCAAGTCTACAGGCAGCAGTAAACCTGGAGAGAAGAGAAGTTAGCCAGGTTTCCAGGGAGGAAGAGGAGGAACATTCCCCTCCCCATGCTCCCCAACACGCCGGCCCCGGGCGGGTATGGCTGTGCCAAGGGCAGGGTGAAGGGAGGGAAGAGGATGACGGGGACAGGATGACGGTATCCTCCTCCATGCAGCGCTTTGTTCTGGGAGGTCCCCTGGGATGCTCGGCTCAGGGTGGCCAAGTCCTCCTTCTTCCCCTACAAGGGGAACGCATGAGGGGAGGAAAACAATGCTCTCTCCTCAGCTGCCTAATGGAAGAACAAAAGCACAGTGATCCCTTCCAAAACCGTCTTTTGAGGAACAGACCGTGGAGCCTGAAGGCCCAGTATTTCTGCTGTATTTATTTCTGGATGAACTCCAGCCTGGCAGCGTCTTTCTGTCCTTCCTCTGGGGTCTTGCAGGACCCGCCCAAAGCCACTGGAGTCGTGCAGGGCTTGCACAGACCTCAAACACCATCAGGAATTTAACACCCAGCACCTGGTAGAGGTGACAAAACCAAGGGCGATGTTCCTTCACCAGACCCCACCACATATACACCTCGGCCACGGGGTAGAAGGGGCAAGGCCAGGTTGGAACAACCCAGTCAGGTGGAAGGTGTCCCTGCCCATGGCAGGAGGTGGAACTGGATGGTTTTAAGGTCCCTTTCAACCCAAACCATTCCGTGATTCCATGACAGCCCTGTTTCAGCAGGATGCATTTGGCAGGAAGCGTCTGCCCCAGCCTGATCCCACTGAAAACTGGGACCGAGCCCCATTTAAGCCAAAATCGGTACAAAAACCACCTTTGATTGTTGAGCAGAGATGGCTGCTAGGGAGCAGAAGGGGATTTCTGCTGTGCTGATTGCTCATGGAAAGTCCCTGACTGGCCCGCAACCATGGAAAAAACGGAAAATAGAACTTTAATACCAAGTTGGTGGCAGGCTGTCTATTTTTCTCTCCTGTGACTAGTTACCATGGATAGATTTCTGAGGTCGACCACACAATTGTTCACTGCACCGTTCCTATTAAACAGAGGATGAGCAAATCATCCCATTTGTACTGTACTTTAATTTCCAGAAATTCTTTGTTCGTTTGTTTGCTTAAATTATTTCTCTCATTTGAAGAAACAATGCAGTCTTACGAAGTGAGGGCCCAAATCTCCCGAGTCACCCTGCTGTGGTTCATTACTTCCACACTAGTTAACAAGGCCAGTAATTTCCCTAAGGTTTAACGGAAAATCCTCTTTCCAGAAGGTAGAGAAACAGGACATTTTAACAAACTCACTGTATCCTGCTTATGTCGTAGGTGAGGGATATCCTAGGCAAGGCACAGGTGCTCCTAAGGGTTAGTGTAAAAAAAGCACTTTTTCACCCCAAATTACTCCCTCAGCTGGGGAAGGGGACCTGGGGGTACCATGTCCCTTGCTCAGAGCATTAGCTCCAGCTCCACTTGGCAATGGGCTCCTGAAGCATCCCAGTCCTCACCCCAAAATAAGGAGTGGCTGAAGTGGATGATACTGGAAAGGCAGATCCAAGATGTACCTGGGGTGGGTGTGGTGGGAGAGGTGGGCCTACAGCCCATTTCATTAATGATAGGGATAGCAAAGCACACAGAATACCTGCCAATTACCTGCCCATAAACTGCCCTTCTCACTGGTTTCACCAACCTATTTCCATGACCAAATCAGGAGAAAAAATTAAAAACTGAAATAAATACAGGAGAAGAGCTTGTGGAAAAAAGGCAAATACATAAAACATACATATATATAGATATATTGGAATTGCAGAATAATTTGGGTTGGAAGGGACCTTTAAACTAAAAAAAAAATAAACTGAAGTATTTTATTTATATGTATAGAGAGAGATAGATATGTGTGTGTGTAAAACAGCCCAGTAAATCTCTGTTGAGATGCACATGCAGGTGAAAAGCTGGCAGCGCTGCCTTCAGTCACGAGGGTATTTACTCTACAACAGCCTCTGCAGCTCCTTAATATTATTTATACAAACAGGATTTGTCAAGCAACAACTACAGATGTTTGCAGCGAGTCTCCTTGCTTATCCACTGATAATACCGTGTGCCTGGGACAGCTGAACAAATCCTGCCACGTAAATAATAAATACACGTCTGGGCTAATCAGAAGGAGGCAGTGAGGAATCTGGAGATTCCCACAGACTCCCTGCCGCGGGGAAGGAAACAAGAAAATGCCCTGACCTAAGCAGGGGCGAGTCTGGCATACCCACAGATCACAGGGAGATCACAGGAGCTGTTTGCAGATCACTTACCGAGCATGAATAATTCAGGCAGCAGCGGCTGGGAGCATGAGAACAGATAGATGGGAGCTCACTGCCGCTGCTTTGGCAGGTTTTATTTTATCCAGCAAGGCAAGGAAACCACAAGCCCCAGCAAAAAAATCCTCTGCCTAGCATTGCTGGTGTTGTGACTTCACTGACAGTCCCGTGATATATGGTGTTTTACAGACCCCCAGCTGATGGTGAATGCCATCTCTCTTCCTCGAGGCATTTTTGTGATTATTTGGCTGGACAGGTATGGTAAAACAGTGCTTGTTTTAAAAAAAAGCCTTTAGTACCGATCTGCACTCTACTGCACAATTACACAACTCACAGAATCACAGAACGGCGTGCCTTGGAAGGGACCTTAAAAACCATTTCATTCCACCCCCTGCCATGGGCAGGGACACCTTCCACTGTCCCAGGCTGCTCCATTCCCTGTCCAGCCTGGCCTTGGACACTGCCAGGGATCCAGGGGCAGCCACAGCTGCTCTGGGCACCCTGTGCCAGGGCCTGCCCACCCTCACAGACAGCAATTCCTTCCCAATATCCCATCCAGCCCTGCCCTCTGGCAGTGGGAAGCCATTCCCTGTGTCCTGTCCCTCCATGCCTTGTCCCCAGTCCCTCTGCAGCTCTCCTGGAGCCCCTTTAGGCCCTGCCAGGGGCTCTGAGCTCTCCCTGGAGCCTTCTCTTGTGCAGCTGAACACCCCCAGCTGTCCCAGGCTGGCTGCAGAGCAGAGGGGCTCCAGCCCTGCAGCATCTCGGCGGCCTCCTCTGGACTGGCTGCAGCAGCTCCCTGTCTTTGCTGTGCTAAGGACCCCAGAACTTGATGTAGACCATGAAGCATCCACCAACCAAAAAAGAAATTAAAAAAAAAAAAGCATAGTCAGCTTCCAGGTCTCCTCCCACCCCAACGGACCTGGGAAAAAACACAGCACCTAGAGACCAGACCAGTTTGCAGCCTTCAGGCTCCTCTGCCCCTGCAAAAACTCGTGAATCAGTGGAGTTCAGCCCTGAAGGAGGAGGATGGAAAAAAAAAGAAAAAAGTGGTGATTAAAAAAAGAGAAGGGCTAAGGGATATCCTCTAATCCTTACTCCAAAAGGAAAACACAAGTAGGGTTGCTTCTGTTGGGATACATTAATAGTCCACACTGAACACATTACCAAGAGGATTGGAAGCCAGGAAGCAAACTAAAAAAAAATTAAACACATAAGGAAAGGCAGAAATGGTAAAGACAGATGGTGGAAGTTAAACATGGCTTTGGTGCAACCTGCAGAAATCCAAAACTCATTCTGCTGAAAGGAAACTGCATTTTGTTCCTTGCCAAACGGAAGAGCCTTGCTGTCGAGGATGGAGAGGCAGCTGTCTCATGTGGTGTCAGAAATAGGAACCCAGCTCACTGACCACCAGTGAGCCTGGGGACACCTCAGCCCCAGAGGTGAGGGGACATCTCAGAACCAGAGGAGCCAAGGAGGGATTTGACAGAGAGGACCCTGCCTTAGCAGGATTTCTGAATGTCCCTGATGGCAAGACATGCTCCAGTGCCAGTGATGTGCTTCAGGATTGGGGAATCCTCTGGGAATTCCTGTCCTGCACCTACACACGTGCATGGCCCTGCTTCAATTCACCCCTCTGCACTGCACTGCTGCCAGCACCGGATTTGGCCCCAAAACTGCACATCAAGCTCTTCTCCAGCCCAGCTACTGTGCAGGTATACCAGGTCATAGTCCCCTCACACAAAAATCTGTTTCTTGCTATCACACAAAATGTATCTGATTCAAGACTCACAGTGACAGCAAAAGACATTCACCCAAAATCTCAACACAAAAATCCCAGTAGATCTGGTTCTCAGTGTGAATCACATGAGAAGCATCCAGGCAGCCCCAAGTCAGGAGCAAAACTTGGTGCTACCAGCTAACAAATTTACACCTTCAATTTTCCTTCAACACAAAAATATTGACTCTCTCCATGCTTTCTTCCATTCTTGAATTACTTAAACATAATATTCTTAATTAAAAACTGAATTTAAACTTCAGCATCATTGCAAGTAGCATCCTTGTCTTAGAAAGCTCAGTTTGGAAGGGCCATCCCTACGGTGTGTCTGTGACACAGGCTCTAGTGCCCATATCAAGAGAATTTCACCTCAGTCTTTAGCATAAACTGACTGTCTCTGGTAGGAAATCTGCTTCTTGCCTTTGTAGACTGAGCACAGGCCACATCTCTGCACTACCCCAAAATAATTTCTTGGCCACACACCTCATCGGATCCTCAGGGCTTTGGGTTCTCCACCCTCGTGTTTACATTCCATGCAGAAAAATTAACTAATTAATATTCGTCTGACAGATGTTCTTTGAAAGAGATATCACGTCTACAAAACACAAGATGATGAAAGGAGCAATTGAGTAGATTAGACTGACCAGAAAAGTGAGGATTGTAGCACGACAGTGGAAAGCAAAGCTTTAAGTCTTTCTCTTGATATTTATATGGTTCTATTTGCATATCAAACTATATGCCAATTAGCTGTATAAAAATTCATGATGAAATTATGCTGTGCAGCTCTCCAAAGTGAAGAAAAGCCAGGGCTGGGCTGCATAACCACCCTTAACTCTGGCCCTCCAGGTGTTCCCACTGCAGCTCACTCCTAATGACCGTGTACTCCCAGTAACACAACTGCACAACGGGTATCTTCTGCAATCACACAGATCTATCTGCAACATTTCCATACACTGTAAGCTGCTTTGTGTATTTTTTCATTCTCCTCCAGCTAGTTACTCCTGGAGAAAAGGAGCCTGCGAGGAGACAGACCTTCTCCCTCTCCACAACTCCCTCCTGATGGAAGGGTGCAGCCAGGGGTGGGTCGGGCTCTGCTCCCAGGGAACAAGGGACAGGATGAGAGGGAACAGCCTCAAATTGCACCAGCGCAGTTTTAGATGGGATATTGGGGAAAATTCCTTGATGAAAAGGGTTGTCCAGCCCTGGCACAGCTGCCCAGGGCAGTGGTGGATTCCCCATCCCTGGAGGGATTTAAAAGCCGTGTGGAGACATGGGTTGGTGACGGTCTTGGCAGTGCTGGGAATGGCTGGGCTTAATGATCTTAGAGGCCTTTTCCATTGTAAATGATTCTGTGATTCCATGATCTACCTGCTGCCCCTTGTCTCAGACTGCAAGGCAAGCTTTGGCTCTGTTGAGGCTTTGTGCAACCCTGTAGGAAAGCAGAGACTCTGCCTGTAGGTGACCCTGGGTGCAAACAATAACAGAGATGTATGCCCTTACTTTAAATATCAACAGGAGTGTGGGGGTGCAATAGCCTGGTCCTAAGAGCAGCACCACTTAGTCAATTGTGCTCTGGAAGGGGTGTGCACCTGTAGTCAAACTGGCTGCCTTAACGAGGTCTTTGTGCTCTGCCAGGTATCTGCAGAAGGCATCATGCAAAGCTGCAGCCTCTGGGCCCATCTGCAGCCCAGATGTGAGCCACAGCTCACACCAGTTCCAGCCAGCACTGCCTGTAAATTGGGCCATCCACCCTGCCCATGCAGGCAGGGAAGGGTCTGGGGAGATGGGATTCCAGACACCTTCCACTGTCCCAGGCTGCTCCAAGCCCCATCCAACCTGGCCTTGGACACTGCCAGGGATCCAGGGGCAGCCACAGCTGCTCTGGGCACCCTGTGCCAGGGCCTCACCACCCTCACAGTAAAAAATTTCTTCCTTACATGGGGTCTGAATCTCCCCTTTTTCAGTTTAAAACCATCACCCCTTGTCCTATCACAACAGACCCTACTAAAAACTCTGCCCTTCGTTTTTCTTAAAAGCTCCTTTTTAAGTACTGAAAGGTCACAATAAGGTCTCTGCAAAGCCTTCTCCAGGCTGAACAATCCCAGCTCTCCCAGACTGTCTGCACAGGAGAGGTGCTCCAAGCCCTATCAATGAGCCTGCATTGCTTGGGACCATTTTTTCGGGCTCAACTGCAATAGTGAGTTTGACTAATTTGAGTGATCACGCACATATTCAGACATAAAACATTAATATAGGAACAAATCAAAAGCAGTCTGGCTGGGCTCCTGCTTTGAATTCATTACATAGATTGAAAAAGATAAAATAATTTTTAAAAAAAGAAAAAAAGAAAAAAAGAGGAAGTTTTTATCTTTTCTAGTACATATGAAAAGGTATAAATTCCTGACTGACTGCAGCACTTGGCCTGGCTGTGCTGGTAAGTGGAACCAGTGTGCTTCGCTTCCCGGGCGTCCCATTCACAAGGGAGAGAAGGAAGCATTCAATTTTTCAATAGGAAATTTCATCGCCGGAAAACAATCCACCTTCCCTGACTCCGAGGAAAAGCCCGAGGGCAAGTTCTCTGCTCGACCACAGCTTCAGCTTTACTGCCAGCCCCAGCCAGAGCTGCGTGCTCACGCCACCCCAAACCCATGAGACCGCCTTCAACACCTCCAGCTCCATCATTTTTTGTGTTTTTTTCTTCTAAACACATTGAGTGCTTTTCTTTTCCTTTGGGATTGCTCAGAGGTCCAGTTTGCAACTTTTCTCTCCACAACCAAACGGGCTAAAACAAGCCTGGATTTTGTCATGACAGTTTTCCTTAGGATTTCAGCTCTCCACCTAATTGCAGACCTGGGACTTCATGGAAAGCACCCAGGTGTAGCCATGCTAACATCAAGAGGATATTTGTGGGACATTTGTGAGGCAGAGCACACTTTAAGTGGGTTTTTTTAATGATCCTAGGACACCCCAAGCCATATGGGACTGAGCAAAAATCATGTTACACCAGCAGCTTTTCTTTAATAGCATTTTTAAACTCATTTCTCATTCCTAAAGCCGCTGTCTTAGTACGGAGTGGAATAAGGCTTTGAGGCCACAAAAACCCATCAGACACTCCAGCAGGACTCAAGAAAGTCAAGCAGCAGGCAAAGGGACTGAGCAGAGTGGTGGCAGGCGAAATGTAGCACCAGTCAACATAAAACTGATGCAAAAACAACCCCTGACAATGGTCCCTGTAAGAACTTAGTTTCAGGATTAAATAGACTCAGAAGCAACCATCCTGTGCTTCTGCATGCATAGCTCAAATTTAAAAATCAAACTTACTTCTACTTGTAACACTTAACGGCAAAGTTACTTTTCTCCTCATTATTTATATTCCCACCCTAATGGCTTATTTCTTCATGCACTTACAGAAAAGCTGAATTATCGGCCTTCTTCACCCGCTTTCTGAGCCATCCCTGTCTCCCTCCATCTTCCACATCCAGGACCAGAGGGCTGAACAAGAAAGGAATCCCAGGCAGGGCATGGAGGAGCTCCTCAAAAACACATTAAGCTACATCTTTATGCCTTTATTCTCCCTAAAATCTCTAGAAACAGGTTGTCACAGAGCAGTTCTTGATTAATGAATAGAAACAGTCTTCTAACCCACCGTGCAGCACTGTTAGGGTACTTTGAGTTGCAACCAGGGTACTTTTACCTGCCTTGAGCTGATCCCTTGGCAAGGGGAATTTTGAAGACTGGCGTCTGACTGGGAGGGCAGACCTGGAGCAAGAAACGATGGCACAAGGGGCAGGAGATGGGCAAGGCTGAGGGCAGCAGCACGAGTAAGATAAGGAAAGCTTAGCACAAGATCAGAATGGAATCACATGGAATGCTGGATATTTTGAGATATATCATGCAAAGGAGGCACTTGCTGTTCCTCCACTTCTGTAGAAGATGCGGAGTAAGAAACCAGGGTAGAGTTCCCCCAGTCTATGCTGAGTTAGGCATGGGATGCTTTACACAGCCTCAAAGGAAAACATAAAGACTGTAGCGTCCAAAGAGCCCTCAAGAAGCCTTCTGGCTCCCCCTCAGCCCAAAGCAGGCATCCCTGAGGACATGCAGGAAATGTCTGTGTAGTCCAGGGCTGACAAGGATGGATCCACAGCACTGACAGGACCCTGGTGTTTCACCTGTCACCCTTCCTTTAGAGGACCTGATGTCAGTCTAAAGACCCTTCACTGTATCCTACCAATGCTTCAAAAAGCCAAGAAAGTCAGGCAACACCTACCTCTGCTGGACTTCATCCTGGCCTTGACACGCAAGGCTTGGACCCTCCTGATGGACACAGACTCTGAGTCCTAACCCAGACCTGAACAGCAGATCTCACCGTTCTCATTCAGCTCCAAGCATCACTTAAATCCCAACAAATTCCTGGGCAAATAAAATGCAAGCATCTATTTTTGTAAGCCAGGATCACTTTTGTTGAGCTGTCACTGAAGCTTTTCTTAAAAGTCATTAACCATGATGGGCGAAACACAATCCCATCTTGCTCCTCTCCTGCCTCTTCAAAGGGAGGATGGCAGCACTTGAGCCACTCCCTCATTGATTGTCCTACTCTTCCACAAAGTGGTTCCTCTCTGGCAAATTGAACACTGAGAGCCATCACAGAGCCCCAGACAAAGGGACCAGTGACTGTTTCTGGGATTATTAGAGGGAAGCAGAAAGAAGCCTATTACAGGGTCTTTGTGGCACTTAATGTTGACAGCTGAAAATAATGGATAGGACAAAACAGAGCAAAGATGATTTAAATTAGGCAACTCCCGGGGAGTGGTGCTCACTGAGGCTTCCAAAGGAGAACTGCCCTTTCTAAGCCATGCTAACTCCCAAGTGGACGTGCACTTCCCCTCTGCAGCCCAAACACACACAGACACCGCCCTTTCTAGGTGCTCTGCAGAGCTTTGGCTCAGTCTGCCCATGGCCACTGCACCCCTCCCACTAGGGGATGGAAAAGGTGTATAAAAGGAGCAGCATCAGCCACAGCTCATCAGTCCTTCAACAAAAACAGCCTTTAATTTCTAACCACTGCCACAAGTTCAGGGACCTGTAAGAAGGGATTTACACGTCCACGTTCCAGCAATCATTACACAACTCCTGCAAAGCCACCTGGAGGACAGGAGATTCACTCCTACTCCAGGGGTTTGACACAGACAGAATGATAAAGGCTCTGACGAAGCTTTAGTGCCATCTCATGCCAGTCCCAGCTCTGTGGGACTCATACAGGGCTCATTTTAAGTAACAGGCGCCTGCCACCTACACACATCACCTCTCTCCCTCTCAAGAAGGCAATAATCAGAGAGTCACAGAATCATTTCGGTTGAAAAAGAGCTCCAAGATCATAGAGCCCAAGCTGTGCCCGATCCCCACCTCGTCCCCAGCCCAGAGCACTGAGCACCACATCCAGGCCTTCCTTGGACACCTCCAGGGATGGGGGCTCCAACACCTCCCTGGACAGCCCCTTCCAATTTTTTAATCACCCATTGTGTGAAAAAATTCCTCCTCATGTCCAACGTGAACATTCCCTGGTACAGCCTATGTCCTCTCCTCCTGTCCCTGCTCCCTGGGAGCAGAGCCCAACCTCCCCCAGCTGCCCCCTCCTGTCAGGGAGTTGTGGAGAGCCACAAGGTCCCCCCTGAGCCTCCTTTGCTCCAGCCTGAGCCACTCCAGCTCCTTCAGCCACTCCCCATAGGACTTCCCCTCAATGCCCAAGCCATTCCCAGTCCGGCCAGGAAAGCACAAGAGGGGTGGAGAGGCACACACATTGCACATGGTGAATTTGCTGGCTGCCTGGATTCAATAGATGTGCTCAGGCTGTGGCAGCAATCTGTCTTTCCAGGCATAGCACTTGGATTTTACAACCTGAAACACCACCCAAAACAGCTCCTTAATATCTGAGGATGCCGCCCAGCCAACCCTGCACTCACCCTGCAGTGGATTAAAGCCTGTTGAACATGGGTCCCTGTGCACGGGGCCCTCTGAAAGCACCTCCACAGTGATGGGGTTTCACACCTTTCTTGCACCCATGGGTATAACCCAGGAGGTACAAGGCTGCTGTCCTGTTGGGCCACCCAAAGCCCTGAGACACCCTAGCAGCAACTGGAGGGTGACAGCGGGACTGATCCTGGCAACAAACACCCCTGGGACCTGAAGGGAGGAGCCTTCAAAAGTGCTCCTGGGAGTCCCACAC
>NC_045511.1:23324850-23408519 GCF_009650955.1 Corvus moneduloides
AATGGCTATTTTTACTGGTATCTTTTTCTTTTTTTTTTTTTTTAACAGAGTACCATCAGTATCACAGAAATGTTTAAATACTTAATAAATGCTCAATAATGGAAGAACAAGCCAGGTATTCTTTTTATTCAGTTGTTTTTTTGAAACATTTTCTTCCCTTGACATCAGCAACTATTCTATTGTCACTATATAATTTTTTGAGCTTTGTTTATCCAGAAGCTCCTCTGTGCACCTATGAATAAATTTAGGTAGTATTTTTTCCTGGTTTATAATCATCACAAAAATAGTATTTAGGGATTGCCAAATATCAGTTCAAACACTGATACTGCAGAATTTTTGGTCTGCATATGTCTTCACATATCCTGTCTAATAGCAGACAAAAATGAGGTCATTCTGGACCAGCCACCAGCTTAGGCAGAAATCTGGTCTTGACTATGTTCTCAAGCACCCAAACCCAAGAAGTCAAACTAGATATTTTTCCTGCAATTAGAGACAATATCATCTCTGTTACTTTGCACAGGCAAACCAGAAAACTCCTTAGTGGAAATGATATTTACTTTCATATATGAGAAGATTAACAGTTTGTTGTACAGTCAAGTAGTAAAAGATTCATTTAGTGGCCCACATAAATTAAGAACCTGAGTTTATCTTCCAGCAGTGTCTTGTCATTTGCCTCTTTAGCAAACATCACCTTGTCAGCTGAAAAGACATGTACTCAGAACAAACATTTAAGACAAAAGACCATTCTCTTATCTGCAGAGATCATTGAAAGACAATCTCTTATGTGAAAATCTCTCAGTCAGCCTTATGCATGCACAAAATGCAGCTAGTTCATGCATTACTAAAGGCCATAGGGATTTAGATTACATATTTCACATGTGATGCACACCCCAGAAATGTTTTAATGATTTTATGGTCTTTCACTTCTTATATTAAAGTAAAATATGAACACTTCCAAAATTATGAGTATCCAATTGTATGTTTTGTTCTCCTTCCAAGAAATGGAGATGATGCACAAATACAAGACAGCAACATGCATGAACCAACTGCCTCAGAAGTTATTTCGAACATCTTTAAGCTAATTGAGATACAACTATTTGATATTTTATATGAACAAGCATTTTTTCTAAGAAATTCAGAAATACATGAGTAACAATTCGGCAAAACAGTTGTAACTTAAGACTTTCTCAGAGGCCCTCACAACTTTAGCTTCTCCTCTTATATAAGTCCAGATGCCAAAATTAAACTCAGATTCTAGCAAACCAATAATGTGAGTGCCACAACTACACATGGGAGAACTCTTCACTAGGTGAAGCCTATACAAATGTACATTCTGGCTGAAGTAAGGAGCCACCTAGCCAGTTACCTCCATTGACTCAGGGTGACAAAAGACAAGCACAGCCCTTAAGGTACAAATAATTCATATCACAACTGATACCTTAAATGACAACTAAGAACAGATCTTTCTCACACATGGATAGGCAGTTATAGAATAATGTAACTGTATAACAAAACCCAACAATTTTTAAAGGACAAAGCTCTCTAACTTTTGGCAGCTATTTTACAGGAAAGAATGCCTAGTTAAGCAGAAGACATCGGACAGTTTACCAGCATTCTTGTTGTCATTTAGCCTTTCCACTTATTTCCTCTCTCTCAGTTACCACTCCTGCATTGCTGCTTTTCTTTCTCTTCAAGGGTTATGAAGTGTTGCTATATTGAATAGAAGGAATCAAGTTTCATATCTTCTAAACCACCAAGATGAGCTTAATTACTTACTCAAATTCTGTGGCATAATATTTGAAGAAGCCTATTAGCAAATCTCCAAGGCTTGATCCATTTTTTGAGATGTAAGGAGGAATGGTACGTGGAGCTTGATGAACAAGATGCAACTGCATAGCAGGATCAAAACATTCCTGTCAAAATAAAATCAGAGTGTATATATATGTATTATTTACACAGAGACAGCCTTAACCCAGATGCATGTATTTTTCACAGTAAGAAAGCTGCCTATTGTTTGCTTATTAGAATTTCAAGGACAACTTACAAGCCAAGGACTATTTTTCTTCTGCCCCACTAAATACTACTTATTCCCCCTGAACTCAGGTAGAATCATCTTGCACAGGAGCATACAAGATTATTCCTTGACCTCTGTTTACTAAAAAACTTTAACATGGGAGAATCTTTGACTGGACTTGCATCTAACACCACAAGAGCAAAAGCTGAGTAAGGTAGCCTGCACTGAGCTGACTGCAGTTCAGCTGAGAAAAATGTATGTGAAGTTAACGCACCTATTGTCAATTTCCCATACCTGAACTGGAGTACAGAAATAATCCAGAGGGAAGGCCTGACATTGCTCCCACAGTATAGAGTTAAAAACTGCATAGGAAACCCACTGGCTATAAAATGAACCTGCATCCTCCCACGTAATAAGCATGAAGACTGCAGGTAGCACTTCCTCTAGCCAAGAATGAAAAAAAAGCCCAGCTGTGAAGTTATATAATACACAGAACACTACACTTCAGCTGAAGTATGCTTTTCTGTGAGGGTAGAGGGTGGGTACAATGGGGTAAGAAAAAATCAGGTTTGTGATGAAAAGAAGCAAACTACTACTGCCACCTTAAAAAGGAATCTATACATGACTAAATAAACATGGTTTTAGAACTGCCCTGCCGTTTCAGTGTCCATTGCATACTTTAGGTTCTTATGACAGACCGGGATACATAGAAGAAAACATACCTCCTCTTGCTACAGAAACAATTTTTGTAACTTGTTAATACCTGGTTTTAACACCGTTTTACAGCAATGTTGTGTATTTTACTGAAAATGAACTCAAGATACACAGGAACAAACTATACGTTCACATAAAGAAACACATTTATGTAAATTTAGGAGCCTGTTCACTCATTACTGTATCTCCTTTCCCCTCTCCACCCATTTGTTTGTTATTTTTAAGAATAGTATCAGGCATGATTCAAATTTTATAGTACTAGAATAGCACTAGAAGCACTACACAGTGTAGTATTATTTCCACGTCCAGAGCTGGCACTGCTTCCTCTGAGAAAAGTATTGTTAGTGATAAAACCAGTAGGACTGGAAAGCTTGAGACTCCCATCCTCTTCTGCCAGCTCCAGCAAAAACTTCCTGGAACCTTGTGCAACATCTTTTGGGGAAGAAAAGCCATTCTTCTAGAGATAAAAATTTCAATGGTTGATCTCATATGATATAATGCTATACATTAAACATTATTTTAATTAGAAGAGCTCAGAATTTAACAGCTTATAGTTCATCAGAAGACACCAAAACAATGGAAACACAAGACATAAAAAGCAGATATGCAGTATATGAAGATCTAAAAAGGGAACAGTTGTTCCTATGCCACACAGTATATACAGTTTTAACCCTAAAGTTAATCAGAAAGGTACTACAGTGGAAGTCACTCCTTGCCCATCCCCACAGAAAGCTAAGGAGTCAGAAGAATTGAATTTAGAATTAGCAGTATACCAACTGATGAGGAAAGATACAAAGGAGGAGGGGAAAGGAAGAAGAAAA
The DNA here is from genome assembly GCF_009650955.1 of Corvus moneduloides. NCBI lineage: Eukaryota > Metazoa > Chordata > Aves > Passeriformes > Corvidae > Corvus > Corvus moneduloides. The sequence goes on from NC_045511.1 coordinate 23,328,400, forward strand.
TGGGCCATTGACCTACAAAAAATAAAGAGCAGAAGTGCAATGAAATTACTACAATGGACGTCTACTAAGACTAGTAAGTAAACGTTTGGAGGCAGTAGTAAAGATCAATTTTTTTACACTTTGCATATTTGAATGCCTGAGAACTTCTCAACTGCAAGAAAATTCTGCCACCACACTGAGGTTGACATCCTCAGCAGCTAAAAAGTTAGACTTTATTATTTTTCATAAAAACAAGCTTTTTTTTTACTGGCAGGCAATAAGATATCAGACAAATCAAAGGTTTCCTTATTCAGAAAGGCTTTTGCTTACCAGAAAATACATGCATATTATTCTAGACATGTGCTGTGGTAAAAACGGAGGTTACAGTCTACAGTAACTAACAACCCCCAACCCCCTAGTTTAAGAGACATACATAAATAATTCTCATTTCCACTTGGTTTAGTAGTTACGTCACTATGAAAATGGCTCTTAAAAAGACAACTCAGTATTGCAAAATAGAAGGCATAACTGATACTGCTTTTCATTAACGGTAACTAAAACAATGTTAAATCACATGTTTGTGATACTCTTTATAGATTTATTTTTTAAGCACTGTCGGTTGCTGATCACCCCACAGACAAGGCAAAACCCAGTGTTTTATCTTTCTGAAATACAGAAAACGTGTTGTGTAAGAAGTTGTTATTACCGTATTAGAAAGTTTTACATGTAAAACCAAATTAATTACTACTTAAAATTAGCAAGATTTAGTGAAAACTTCTGTCAAGATATACCAATATTCAATAATTCAATAACCAACAATGTAATTGGAGATCATTTCTTAATGAAGCAATGACTCAGTGTCCAGTGAACAAGAGGTCAGACCAGCTATGGGATACCTATACTTTTTTTGGCTTTGCCACAAACAACTCATGATAATCCTCTAGCTTCAACTTAGCTCCATTCACCTGTTTTAAAACAAGGATAACAGTGTTTTTCTTCCTGTTAGAGGGACTCAGGGAATAACTAGATAAACAAGACAAGATACAGCTTACAGATTTTGCAGATAGGTTAGGTTGCTAAAAAAAATGGAATTACATAACATCCTTCAAAGTACGTTTTCTTTTCTTAAATTGCTCTAGCAGGCAAAAAATTCAGCTTCTATTAAAACTAGTCCCTATTTTGCTTACGGTGTCTTTGCCTCAAGCCATCTTAAGAGACAGAAACTGGATTCAGGATCTGATTGAGCAACAAATATGAATGAGCTCTCCATTATTTTAAGATATCCCAGAAAAAGGGACCCCAAAGTCTTTTTCCTTTTTTGCTGAATCTCTAATCTTTACCTTGACTGGCTGATTTTTCAAGAAACATCAATATTCAGCAACATGCTTCATGTTCAAGCTACATAATGCTTTTAAGTATGCTCATTCCACCTTACCCACTGGAAAGGAACATGACTGTACATCAAAATAAAATTTATATTTGAATATCTTGATGTACAGTGAGTTTAACTCTGAATGTACACAATTCTTCATTCAAAAAAATTTGGTGGGTGAGTCAGCATAGCGTCGTGACATTTTTGTATATTCACACACATAAAATACCCTTTTCCCCAGTCCTAAAAATGAATATTTAACTCATGTTTATATTTTTCAAAAGTGCAAATTAGTGTGAAGCAAACTGTGTCTTTCCAAGGACTGACTCCCACGTTAAGCACCATCCCACCTTCTGCCCCACCCTTTGCAAGACATGATACAAAGCTGAGGCAGCAGAAACAAAAATGTGCTTATGCTAGAGTCCTTGAAGTTCACCATCCAGAGCACCCATGGAAATCCAATTCCATCTTGATTTAAACTAATACACCAGATTTCTTGAACACTGGAGAGTCAGGCACAAGTTTCCTTCTGAGTCCCAGTGACAGCAATGTTCACCAGCCATAATGGCTTAAGCAATCACAGGTTCTCTAGAGCTTATCCACGAAGTCCTGACTTGGAGGCACATACTATACAGACTTCAAAAATGATGAACACACTTTGTGGGCTACTGTCATCTACCTTATCTGGCTAGGGGGCAAGGGAAGCCCCAGAATACAACCCCACATCTGATGTGGTCTGATACTCCCTCTAAACTAGCGGTTGCAAAACACATCAGCTTAGTGCCAGTTGGAAACTCCCCCATGGCAATAGAATGCAAAAGTGGGAAAATCTGGTGGCTTTCCAGGACTTCTCACCCTTCACATTTGCAGTAGGGATATACGGAGACACAGAATCTGTCTTTTGTTTCCTCCTCAATGTAAGCATGTCACTCCTATATGGTACCAACATTTTAAGACAAGCAGCTTCCTCCAGATCACAGAAGTATTTTCAGGCTGCAGATTTGATTTTGAAAAACTGTGGATAGGTGTATGTAGGGGAGATGGAATATGTTTGTGTAGTTTTAGGGTGGAGACAACTCTGACCAGCTACAACCACAAGAAAAACATATGGTTTCTTTTGATACTGAAATTTGCCTGTACTTTTAAATTATTACTCCAAGCCACAAGACCAAAATTGTTTTGCTGCATTTTTAAATTCCTTTGAAATACCAGTATTCAGAAATTTTAAGTTTCACAATTTTTCAACATTTAATTATATTCCTAATGGAGACAGCAGACCAAAAATATACTTGCAATTTGGTTTTGTAGTAAGCATGTATAAAATATTTTGTTAGCAATCCTAGAATACTTAGTCCATTCTCCAAATATAAGATAACTAACAAGAACACAAAAACCAAAAATAAAATCTATATCAGAACACGGCAAAAATTCAATTCTTACAGCTGTGCTCACCTGCAAGTGATTTACCATTTTCACACAACAGAAGATAAAATTTTGCATGCAGATTCATTAGATTTTTCAGCTTATGGTATTGTATATGTTTGCTTTAATGATTTAAGGCATTAATATTTGTATAGTGTTCTGAAGGCCTTTACACAGTTCAAACACTACAAATATAAATGCCTGCATTATAAATACAGAGGAATCAAAAGTTGCCAGTTCTTAACACTTTTTTCTAAGTAACATGCTACACAAAACTTGGAACACTACAGCACACAAGCTTTAAGGAAATGTAATTAGCAAATTTAGCAATTCAAAAATCTATCAGATAAAGCTAAGTGTACAAGAAATGAAAGACAGTTTCAAATGCTTTTCAGCACTCCCAATGAAGAAACTAGAAGGTATAGAGTACCATAAGAAAATTAGAGGAAAAAATAAAGACCATAAAAATATAGCACAGGTATTCCTAAGCAGATATACAACACACAAATAAAACTGCAGTGAATTATTGCTCAATGCTTTCTTCTGCATCTCAATTATCTTAATTACCCAAAATGGCTGACACCACAGTATTTTCTCCCTGACGTTCAGTGTTGTTAAATATTCCCATTTCAGCATCACAGGAAACACATGCAAAAGACAGACAGGCTTTCTGATACTAGCTTTGCACAATTGTCAGCAACCAGTAAAAAACCCCCATAAGTAGACAGGAACACCAAACTATGTCAACTATGAAAAAAGAAAAATTTTAAGTGACAGATATGAAGACAGGTAAGGAGGAAGGAACCAAGGAATTTCTGTAAATAAATTACAGCATAGAACTATTCAGCAAATAGCACTTTTGTGCACAGACAAATATTTAGGAGGGCAGTTCGTACTTCTAGATAATTTTTCTTAGATTAAATCTCACTAATAACACTCCTAACTCTGGAGGCACCAAAGCATACTGATTCATTGTTCTCCAGAAATGAACAGAGTATGATCTGACTATAATAGCAAAGACACAAAAAGGTGTTTTCTTGTAGGACTGAAGTCAAATTTTGTGATGGCTCAAGTTTCCTTAGTAAACATGTACCACTTACTTTCTGCACACGGAAATATCACGCAACTCAACAGCTGTGGGAGTGTAGGGAATTCTGAAGCACCAGAGCAGAATGAAAAAGCACTACTTAACACATTGATAAATAGGAACCAGAAAGTTACAGCTGACACAGGGATATTTCCAAGCCAGCATAAAGAGAATTAGGTCAGTGGTTTTCATTAGAACTTTCTTCTAACTGTGTGTGAAATCTTCTCACACGTAACAGAATTTTCATTAAAGAAATTATCAAAAGCAGCAAATAATCCCTTTCACTCTTAGGTTTAGCATGTCAATGACCTGACCTACAGACTGTCTTCAACTTAATCCATTAGAGACATTAAAGAATTCATGTATTTAGATAAGCAGGGTCACACACATACATGATGTAGTAAATCCATAAGAAACACTTACTGGGTAATTTTTTTGGAGGGATGGAAGGATGGGTTCAGGTAAGGCTATAAAAAAAAAGTTTAAAGTTGCTGTGATTCATGTAATTCACAGGAAGCAATATCGTATCAACTACATCAAAGAGTTGCATCAAAATTCTATCTTAAAAACATTTATCAAGAACTTCACTTTCATGCATTTTGTAAAACAAGTTATTCAGCAAACATTTCTATTACTATATTTTGTACTATACAGTACTACAGGAACTTTATTCAGCTAATGAGAGGTCTTACCAAGATACTACTATATGTAAAAGGCATGAAAAATTCTACAGCAGCTGGGTACAGCTTTATTTCTGAAATTCATATTAACTCATGGCTATAGGAAAATTATCTAGATTCCCTAAATGAAAAATCAGAGCTTCACTCATCTTTTTTTCCTTACATCTAATACAATTCTATGAACAAGTCTACAGTTACTGCAAGAGCATCTGTTTTTCAGCTGCCAAGTATTACATACTGAGTCTCCAAATGTAACCTATTAAAAAAAAAGCCCAACACACTTATAGGCATTGCTAGCAAAATCCCCATAAAATACATAAATATGTATTTATGTATAATGTTAGCTGGTCTGCTGAACAGCATACATGTTATGAAGATCATGCAGTCATTAATGATACTAACAAACACAAAATTACCTAAATATTTGTCACTTTTATGAAAATCATGGATTGGGAGTTCATCTACTGAACAACATAAATTAGAGACAAAAAAAAAAATCACCCAGATTAGATGGTCCTATAGATAGACCAAAATCCAAAAGTATTCACATCCTACTGAAGCAGCTACAGAACTGTCAGAGCACTCCTCAGACTAAAGCTTTATCATCACGTCTTCAGCATGGTTTAAGAAATTGGTCTACATCATTCACTAGAGAAAATAATAAATAAATTCAGTACATATGTCTTGGACTTGGGACTTAGTTCACCCTTCAACAAGGTCTTACAGGAGAAGAGATGTTACAGAATCCTGTTTCCAGAGGGACTAAGAACAGCAGAGTTCTCAGAATGTGCTTGGGGTGTCTTCAAAGAGTAGAATACACTGTTAGGACTGCTAAGAAAATTATCACAGCTGCTTCTATAACTCTTTTTTTCCCGTGGGTGTTGAGAAATATGAAAGAGGTCATATTTCTGCAACATCTTGGATAATTTCCAGATCTCCACCACAGTAAATTAAAAGGCAACAAAATCTGAGCAACCAAGGTATTGTACCCAGGTGTGTATGCTTTGCTAAGCTTTACTAAGAGGATGGATGGGAGGGGGAAAATTACCACTTCCCACTTGCATTTGCCCTATGAGTTTCCTTTTCTTACTGTACAAATTAGTTAGCCATATTATCTGGAAGAAAGTTCATGTACAAGATACTGATGTATCTACAAAATAAACTCAAGCCACACTAAACTTGGGTCCAAAGACATCCACAGAAGTATAAGAATATGGAAATTATTTAAGTAGTATAGAAAAGAAATTTGCATAGTGAAGGCAAGGACACTCGTGCAAAAGAAAGGTGTTCTTTTTTTCCCTCCACAGTATCATCAACAAAAACACTGTTAGAAGTTCTAGGACACAGGCTTTCAGGATCATATACCCTGCATATAGCAGAGAAAAAAAGCTTTAAAACTGTGTGAATAAAACATCAGAACCTCAAAATCTGGTGCTTAGATGCATGTACAGTGTACAGGGCCACATCTCAGGCGAGTATTTTTTTTTGGCCCTTTTTTTTTTCCCCACAGAAAAGGCTGAGGAAGCACAGGTAGAAGGCTCCTCTTTTGTTTGTGGACTGCTGATCTTCCCCAGACAGCTGACTGATCACAGTTTTGTATGAAAAGGATTATTTGAATCTTTTCTTCCCCTTCCTTAGACAGCTGTGGCAGCTGCCACAGATGATTACAGCAAATGTCCTTATGCATTTTTGTGAACTAGTACTTGAGTTTATTTTATAGCTATACAGTGTCCAGCAGTTACTTTTTTTTTTTCAAACCTTTTTAAAGCTGGTAACTCTGCCTCCAAAGAGCGGTCCACTTGTTAAAGACAAATGCAACACTAAGGAAATGGGAGTAAACTCATTTTACTTTTAAATATTTCTGTGTAGAAGATGACTACTGCTTGTTTTATTTTATTAAAGAGGAAAACTACACAAGTATGAACTTAAAAGGGACAGTTTCAACATGTAAAAAATACTTACTCTGTAAATAGTGCAAAACCATCAAGACAAGACTATAGCTGTTTAAAGTACCACGACTGGCATCATTTATCTCACGAAAACTTGCCCACTTCTTAACAACAAGCACTAATGGACGAACTCGATTCTCAACTGCAAGTAAAATAAACACATCTCAAAAAAATTACATTTAACTAGACAGCAATTAATCAACATTTGCTCCTACTTGATCAACATGGTAGTTTTGTATTCTAAGGTTACCTTTTGCAGATATTTAATAGAATTTACTTAGTTATTCTAGAATTACTATCCATCCTATAAAAATCGAAACAAAATATTTGCATTTGAAAACAGTCTTTTGAGTGGTAAGATCCACGGACACATTACAAGATGTATACCAGGAGATTTGCAAAGTCACTTTCTACTTCTAATGTCTCTCCAGTTATGGTACTAATTTCCCCTGAATTAACTTGCTGCCAGGACAGACCCTATGTTATTTTTTTATTTAGGCTTTACTAACAGGAAAAGTATTCCTGTGGTTGGAGGACAGCTGATTCTTAAGTTTACATCAGGATACATGAGAGCAGTAACCCCTGCATACAAACATAAATTTTAAATTGGCCTTGTCCTCAATAGCTTTTTATGTAGATGACATGTTAGATACAGTATCTCTTTAAATCAATACATATGCATTTCATGAGGAAAGACATAAATACAGGCATATTCCAGGCATCATCATCTGAATTTCTGGTGAATATAGATAGCCTTCTAATTAAGGTATTAATCAACTGTAGGTAGATGTCACTCACCACAAACTCCTGGGACTCTGTAGCATACTTAATTTATTATTTGCAGCTATGCAGATCATCAGTTCAGTCAAATGCCTTACAGTGCCTTAAAAGCTTATACATTCTGGAGTATCTTTCTAACCTGACATCATTTTACAAAGCTTTGTATTCTGCTCATCAGGACATGAGGACAAAAGACATCCTACAACTGCACCAGTTGGGGTGCTCTCTGTTATTCTGTAAAACTAGCAAGAACAATTTTTTCACAACATGTTCAGAGTGGTTCAGCACACATGCCCATGTAACCGGTACTCTTCTCACAATCAGTGTCCTACTAGATCTGGAAGACCTTTTGGAAACAATCAAACTCCTTATCCATAATCACCTTATTCATGACATTGTTCACCAGTGGTTGAACCAAAAAAATAAAATTTAGTACACTAATTGTGAGATGCCAAAAAAGTACTGTACCATATGAGGATGCATTAATTGAAATAGCATTTTTTCATGAGAGAAAAATGTAAATAGGCTCCAGTTTCAAACACAACTACTTTGTGTGTCACAGTAGAAAAGATCTTTTTTTAGTTGACCTCATTTTGAGATATTAAATTCTGTTTGCTAGTGCCTGTAATCTGTATAAAATAAAGTTAGTGCAATATGACCAGTAAACTTTGTCTGATACTCTGATACCAGCTACCCCTCAAGAAAATGCTCAGTAATGTTATTTGCACAAAGCTAAAAAGTCCAGCTTCCACTAACTGAAAAATATCTAGCAAAAATTGCTGATTAATCACAGACCTGCCTCCTTCAACAAACCACTGGTAACATAACAGCTCAGACTTCACCTCCTAGCTCTGCCTAATCTACCCACACTTTCTCTGGACATTTTTGTTTCACCTTGCCTCATCCTCCTCGATGTTTTCTAGAGCACCCATGCACCAACACAGAAGAGTTAACTTCAAAACAGACTGAAGAGCATCCACAGAAATATTTGGAGTTTTAGTTTTTTAATCATGTTCACTAAGATAATTAGTCCCTTATTTGCCTGAGCATCTCATTTGTTCTAATGGAAAATAGACCAATGCATCTTCCACATCTGAGGTAATCTGATAATTTTTTTCCCCCTGCAAGTTGAAGCCCTTTCAACTACACATTTAACTGAGCAGGCTAATACATATAAGGCTATCTACCCTTGCTGATACAACTTATAAAGGTATGGAAAGAGATAGTCTGATAAAAGCTTTCATTTAGTTTTGTTTGCCTTATGTCACCTGAGTTTTCTGGTCCAAGGAAGACAAGACAGACAAGCTGTATGCCTGATACGTTTAGAAAGGTCCAGAACACTGAGAAGATAATATTTTCAATCACAAGTCTCCCTTCACTACTAACTCACTCCTTGACCTCAAGAAAATATTATTTAGCCTTCATCAGGAAACATGAAGTTAATTTTGCTGGCCTTATAAAAGTGACCACCACAGCAGAACAGAAGAAAAGGTGGGATACTAGGACTGCTTCCACTGCTCTTTTCACATCTGGACTTGTGTGCCCTACAGTGATTTTCTGAGAACAGTAAAGACAATCTGTGACAGAAGCTACAAACAAATATATCAACATTAGACCTAGTGAAGTGACTGCTCATCTGCAATTGTAAATGACAATGATTACTTCCTAATATTTTTAAACTTGGAAGCAAATCCTTTTCCAGTCATATAACTTCCTGAATGTATGAAGAAGTCACAGTTAACCAACTGACCCAGGACAAGTTGTAGACTCTCCTAGTAACACGAATATGGAACACAAACTAGTCTGACTGAAACAGTAGTAAAAATTAACTAGTGAAGATAGCTTCTATTGGTAACTGCCTACCCTAAATAGAAAGAAATTCCTTTATGCAAGAACTGAAGAAGGTGGTAAAGGAACAAATGCAAATGCCCTAAAGAAATAGCCTGAGGCACGCTCCTTTATGTATTTAACTGCCAAATGACATTGCAATGCTAAGAAAGAAAACCTTAATTTACCACTAGGAGAGCTGTTCTTATTACTTTCCTTTCACAAGGCTGTTTCACAATCTCTCCCTAAAATGCAAACTCCTGAGTAGACACAATCCAATTTTTATTTGGGATTAGTATAAATACTGAAGCAGTATTTTGGATTTTCCACGGAAAGTCTCTGCAACAGCATACAGACACAGCTGGCTATCAGCCATGAGTAATTGGCTGTCATTGGCTGTAAGGAAATAAAATAAACTGGAGATTATACCACTAGATGACCATTACTATCATGATCTTGTTATATGCAGAATACCTGAAGTAGCCCTTATATTAGATACGTGAACCTTAATACGAAGAATCTTTGTTATCTTCTGAATATTATAATATTCAATTAAAAACATACCTAGCTGTTTTCTCCACATATTTAGAATGAGCAACAAGAACTTATCTTAAACCTACTTAATGTAGCTAAAGAAGTAAATATATACATAGTAATACAACGTATTAAATTATATGTTCATAGCATATCAATACCAAAATACAAACTCAAAAAGCAAAGTTTAAAGAAATAAGAAGATAAAATAAAAACTTACTGAATGCATAGGTTCTCAGAAGGAATGTATTTCTTATACCTATAACATTGTTTACATTCAAGTCGAAATCCACATTGCTATTAGGGAGGAAAAAAAAATTAAGCATCATGGTATTCAATTTCTGAATGTTTACTACTACTATGTGACAGATATGGAGAAATATAATTTTAATATAAAGCCCTAGAAACGTTCTTCAGAGCTTTAAATGCCATGATTCCTATGATTTTGTTTATATCACCTGAGCCACTTATAAACTTGAACTCCTTTGTTAAAAAAATGTAATTGCTGTTTTACATGAAGAATACATGTAGATACAAATTTAGACCTTAGGACAACTTAACATAACTTTTTTAATTTCTACCAAATCTTTCTCCCAACTAAATATGATTTACATGATTTACTACAGGTAAGTTTTGATACCAGGAAGGATTCTCTGAGGTATTAGTTTAAGAAATTATGCCAATGAACTGAAAAAGAGAATGGGAAGAGGTTAGAAGGTAAGAGGCATTTCTGCAATGACAATAAGAGAGAATCAGTACTTTAGAATAAAATAAATTCTGAGTAAACACTGCATGTTTTGCAATAAAACAGTTCTGATAATTTTCATTCTGTTAAGGTTAAATAAGGCAAACAAGCACTAACTGCCTTATTTACAACACAACCTGCCCCCAAGTTTGAATCTCCTACTGCATATAGAGCCTAACTACTCACAGAACTCAAGAAATTATATTGCATGGTAAATAAACAACAGCAACACTTAACTCGCAACAAGAAGAGCTTATTATTAGATAAAGAAGGAGTTGTCTGTGATATATAGCTATTTCCATTTTACATGCACAAGCTGCATTCACATAGCACTTGCTTGCTCAAATACTTCTTCGGATTTTCTTGACTATATAAGGGAACATGGACCCGAAGTTCATTAAATTTGGTAAAAGACAATAATTTGAGGTCTATAAGAAATTTTTTGCAGATTTTGAACATTTAACATTTTTTATATCTTTTAAACATTTTTTTACATTAAAACATTCTTTGCATCAAAACCACCATTGCATAATTTTAAACCTGAGTTAGTATCAAGCAGGGCCTTTTTTATGTTTTAAGAATATAGTACATAAAAGTACAGGAAATAAACAAGCTTCAGCTACCACTTCACAGTTGTAAATATAAGCATGAACACCCATAAGAATATTAACTGCATGTGCAAATGTAATAAAAAAATGTCAGATTGCATGTGTAATTCCAATTAATCCAAATTAACAAGAGGACTATTTACCAGATGCTGATTGAAGCAAGCTCTATTGCAGTTATTTTGCACTTTACTATGCATGTTTTAATAGCTGTTGCAGTAGTGCAAGTGAAAAAGGGTTAGTACTGCTGGGATTCAAGTTCTACTAAAAAGCACAAAAGGAGAGGAAAAGAGTCAACTGCACATCAATTGTAGCAGAAGAGGAAGGTTTTGTATCTTCTGTAGTATAAAGATATTTGATCAAAGGCTTGTTGGGAAGCAGAGCCAGCATTAAAATAATTTCCTGGGAAAGACTACCAGAACAAAAATGGTAAGTCTTTAAGTGCAATGGATTTTCCCTTAATTTTACAGCACTATAAACTCCCAAGTTTTAGTAAAATAAAAGAGAACAAATACAAACTGAATGCTTCCTCATTCACCGAACCAAAGTAAGGGGCAACCGCCATTTGCAGGTATATATGGACCACTGGTAACACATTAGAATGTGGATCTCCAGACAGAGATAATACCCACTGAATTCAACCACCTTCTCTCAGCAGCTGGGCATCAAAAAACTAGCTTTTACAGTAAGCTTGTAATGTTTAGTTTCCAATTTTGGCAAAGTCAGGCTTAGTGCCCTGGGTACAGGATAGCCAATCAATTTTTCAAGACCTCTGTGAAAAAATGCATGAGTACGCATTCTTCATACACCTGAGCCTACAAAAGACAAGAGGCCAGTAAGAGACTGGAAAGAGACAAATGCTTAAACAAAAAGACAAAACATGGATGGAGATGACAGGTTATGTAAGAGAAAGGTAACTGTAAAGACAGAAAACAAAACAAAAACAAACAACAATTTAAAAAAAAAAAATCCTAACCCAAAATCATTACATTCCCCACCACTCCTCTCTTCCACAAAAGCAATACAGAAAACCAGATGGTGAAAAATACTGGGTTTTACTCTGCAAAAATAAAATGTGCTGCTTCTAGTCTCAGACGATCATACTTTGATTTAGTGGGAAATAAAGAGTTCTTTAAATCCTATCTGTAAGGTATATAATTATCATGACTTTTTTTTTGAAAAAGTGACTGCACTATGGACTGTAAGTGCTTACAAAACAATTTCAATCTTCTCACACAATCACTTCCATCCAGTTCCATACTTAAGGTTTCTTTTTAAAGTTTATTTTCTCCTTTTAAATTGAGAAAAAAATATTGTTACAATCCCATAACTCATTCAATATTTGTGCCAGGAATTTATCATTTCATTTATATACAAAAAGACTAGCATTGTTATATGTAGCTAATCCATATAACGCTTGACAAGTATCAGACTTTCAGAAAGCATGGAAGAAACAACCTTCTGTACTGTTAGAAGAGAAAGTAAAAAACATTCAAATTTTTAAAAGGTAGGCAAGTATACTCATGTAAATATGGCATTGGGTGTAAATGAAGAAAAAAGTATAAAGCAAAAAACCCAACAAGTGTATATCATCTCAGATGAAACAGAAGGTTAAATTGATGATATAGATTAGTTCGTTTTGTGAACATGACTGATTTAGTTTTATCAGGGCTGGAACCTTACGATGATAAAGTTAAATCGTCATAAAAACATGTTGTGATATGCTTTCATAGGGAGAGGCCAGAAAAGTAGGCGTATTTGTTTTTAAAATACAGATACAGGTCTGTAAAATTTCAGAACCATATAGACAGGTTAAGACAGCTACATTAAAGTTGTTCAATCTACAAAGAAGAATGAAACTACGTTACTATAGGAAGCTAATACATATCAGTTTTACAAAACTAAGCCAATGAACAGAGGAAGATATGAATATTACTCAGACTGTCAACACATTTCAGTCCTTTGCAAGACTTTTTCCTCTGTCAGGTATTTTCATCATACACAATACGAAATATATCATTCTCTGTCCTAGCACATCCCTCTAAATTATTCTCTTGTCTTCATAATGAATAGACAATGAATACAAGGAAACATAATCACAAACTAGTCTGTTTCAGTGTTGTTTGTATAGCTCAATAGCTATGTCTGCACAGCAAGCAAAATTCTATTTCACAACAGTTTTCTTCCTACCACTGGTTTTCTGTCAAACCATTTGTCAACTTGGAGTCCACTATGTACAAAAAGCCCACAAAAATACGTGATGTACTGCTTCTAATTCACATCACAGGAATCAAAAAAGCATCTCAACCACAAGAGGTGCTTCAGACCATCAACGCAATAAGCTGACTGCCACTGCATGTTAGAACTACAAATCTGCAATACAACTATGGCACCACACAAATAAACACACATAACTGGGATTACTCCTAAGGGCAGTACATCTATAGAACACTTTCCCATGTCAAAGTCTAAAAGATTATGCTGAAGAGAATACTTGCCTGACTTTATCCCTGAATTTTACTATTGGCACTTTTGCTCTGATCAGCTGAGGTCGCTCAATGTAGCTTGCTGAAATGGAGAAAAACATGCAATTAAGTTTCATGCAAGATGCAGATCTTAGTAAAATATCCTGTAATACAATCTTATCGACTGATTTATAGCAAATAGCAGCTTATTATATTTAGCAGAGTTGTGCTAAACTAAGTAAACTTTAGCAACTGTAGCAAAAAAAAACAACCTAGGAAAGCATGTGAAATGCCCCCCACACTAAACATTAGAGAAGAAAGTAGAACACATAGTTTTCTGTGGGAAATACATTCCAGAAATTTGAACATAAGGAATGCAGTACTACAATCCTTTCATGGAACAGTACTTGTAATAGAAATCCTGAATAGTTATAATTAAGGTACAACAAAAAAGGAGCAAGAACATATCCAACCAGGATGGGCTAGTGATAGGCTTAAAACTTGTTTGCAAAACTGTTCATTTGAATGACAAAGTACGTATCAGGAAATGCTACTGAAAACAGGACAATGCTTTCTATCAAAGATGGGATAACCTTTATCTGCCTTTTCTTTAATAGTAATAGCACATGCAATAAATCCACATTGATTATGATTATCAGATGATTATCTACACAGTATACATACATAGGCTCAATGCCAGACCGTCCAAACTCACACATACTAAGCTCAGCCACTCACAAAAAGCCACCAAATGCACCCTCCACACTTGGCTCCCCAAAACTGTTGCATCAGCCATATTGTTGTGATTTCCCTATACTTCATAATACCTCAGCATATATTCAGCAGTTTCCCATAATCCTGAATGAATACTGTGCCCAAGAAAGTAACGGAAAAGAAAAACAAGTATAGCCTGTAGGTTATATGACATGAATTTGGGCAAAAAGCATGATTTTAGTAATTACTTGTGTTGCCAAATCTAGGACCAGTTGTATTTGTCCATATCCAACATCATACATTTTCCCATTGTTTCTACAAATTAACCTCAGATTAGCATAAATAAGCATGCACAGTACAAGTAATACAGACTAAAAATAACCTTGAAAAAACTCTCATTTTTTCTTTCCCCCCAGAGAAAGCAACAAGGTACTTCTATCAGCTGAATAGCCACCTTGATTAAACAGCATCATCTCCATTGCTTTTGGATGACAAATTCAGATTTTGTGGAACACTGCTGGGAAATACTCAATTAAAACAAACTTCTCTTTTTTTTCTTTTTTTTTTTTGAGACTTTCTGAAACTGTTTTATGGACATGCACGTCCAGACAGATTTGACCGGAGGCAATCTTTTATCTGGATTTTAATGCACTGTACAAGCCTAAGCAACACACAGACTGGCACTCAGAATAAAAGAAAATCTTACTAATTTACTGATGTTAATGGGAGAATCTTAAATAAGTAACTTCAATTCATGTTCACTGACTGCAAACTTTACACAAGCATTGCCTCTAGCTGAACCTTCAGACACATCCAGGCATCTCTCCTCCAGCATCCCCAGAACATTTTTAAAGTGAGAGTTTGCCTCTCTTGACTACTTTCCTTTCACTACCAAATTTATGACAAAGATTCCCAATACACTAGCACATGGTAGACAACAGTGGATGTCTTTCTGTATGCCATAGCAATTCAACTTTCCTCACTATGACCCTTACCAATGCTCTTCAGAAATTAACTGAACTCATTCTAGCGACAATCCACTTCCAAACACATCCTTGTCTGCAAATGCCTCCCTACGCTTGATGGATGCTTGTGTCAAATTAGTTGGCTAAGAAAAAAAGATACAGCCCAAAACATAAACCCAATCTGTTTCACAGGGTGGTAAAAAGCAAGGAGGAAGTTAGAAGAGCAAAGAGGAAGTTAGAAGGCAGTGACTTCCTGCTGGTATCCTGTTTCTTGGCTCAGACCAATGAGGCTGTTAGCAGAATCTATATTGTAGCTTATACATACATACTGGGAAGAAATAGTCACAAATACAGGATGTGGAATTCTGAAATACATACAGGTTGAGTAAGTGCCTTAGTAAACTGACTACGTGATCATGAAAGCTACGACCAGAGGGCTACATCAAAATATATGAAAAGAAATCTATACAGCTGCTCCCCACTTTTGGGCATGTCTATGAAAAGGTCATGGTCACCACTACAGCTTAGAAAAGAAGAATATAATGGCTTCAAAGAAGACTAAGCACTGGTTCATATGTAACTTATTCATTCAGAATTTCAGACTGAACAGCTTAATTCTCTCTCTTCTTTTACAGAATGAAAGATTAAGAAATTGTACAGAATATTAATCCCAAACATGGTATATGCCAAAAAGATCTTTGGCATCCTGGGCACGTAGCCTGCTCTCATTGATTGGGTTATACTATAGAAGGAGAAACTGGGCAACACAGGAGTTTGAATCCACATTCATGAAGAATCTAGAAAGGTACAACCCACCACAGGATGAAATAATTGCTGATTTTTTGGAATTCACTCAACAACCTGCACAGTCCTTCAAAGTCATTCAGTTGAGTTCAAATTCCTTTGCTTGTCCCAGCTGTTACACATTTCCCACTAGACCACTATTAGGTAGATTCCACTCTGATACCCTAGTCTCTCAACTCTACTGCACCTCTTTGTTATTTATGTAGACAGTAAATACCTATCAACCTAACACTACCAAGGTGTTTTTCAAACGAATCCTACACAGATGAATCTGAAGTGAGGAATCAGTCTGACATTTACTCTCAGCGGTTTAGATGTAAGCTCTTCAGTTATCACCCCAAATTAATGCTTCACATTTCTAAAGACATTGTCTTCAGCATATAGTTCTGGGAATGTCAGCCAATCTTCTAAAAAAATACATCTACAGGTATCTGAACAAATAAGCCAAGAAGTTACACATGATCAGCTATCCTTTGATACGGATCATGTATTTGCTATCCCTACATCTCTCTTCTCTAGGAGAAACACAATCCATACCTTTAAGACTAACACGCCCCACAAAAACAGTGAATAAAATACCTGAAGCTTTCTCCCACTTTTCTCTGTGATTAGACTATTCAGAAGAGAACACATTTTCACTTCAGCTGGTATTCTAGATGCAGAATGACAACACAGAAAAGGCTCTGCTAAAAGATTTAGAATCTGATGGACTAAAATTTCTTGCTCACACTTGTTACCATTTACAAATCTGAAACTGAAATAAGCTATACAAATTTTGAATCCACCTCCCATACCTACTAATCTAGAAATCACATTCAACTCTATAACAAGGACAAAAGAGATAGCACTTAAAGTTCTGAAGACAAAACAAATGGTGAAAGAGAGTGATCTAATTTGCACTTGGAATGCTTCTTCATTTATCAATCATAAAATTAAGGTGAAATAAGCACAGAATCACACGCTTACTGTCCTTATACTGGAATGCACAGCAAAACTGCAGAGTGCAAGAACAAAGAGGGAGATGTTATGAGAGGCACAGACAGAAAAAACTCCCAAGTTTCTGAACTGATCTGGAAAAAGGTAAAACAGCTCTAAAACTTTACCTATGCCACAAACATCCTCCTTATTTCTTTTTGTCTTTTAACTCTTTCATAAAACCAGAGCAAGAACTTAATTTCAAACAGCATCTTATATTTTTTCCCTCCTGTTGTTTCTCTTACATCTTGGCACACACTTTGCTAGCTTTCATGCTTGGCCCAAACTATGTTTATTTCCGTTCTCTCATGTGAAGCAACAATAAGTTTTTTGACTGCTCACACACTTGTTGAGAACATGCTGCAGTCTCTCTTCTACAGAAAAAAGAAATACTTAACTAATATTGTCAAAGAGGTATTACCTTAAAATTATAGGATAGCATCATAAATGCTAACAGGGCAGCATAAAACTTGAAAATAATTATCAGAAGCAGATTCATACATTTTAGGTAGACAGGCTGTCCTTGATTTATAGTAAGCACTACTGAGCAACAACTGAAACTTCAGTGTGTTACCAACGTTCTTTTCATATTAAATCCAAATTACAGTACTGTACCAGCTACTAAGAAAATTAACTATCTCAGCTGAAACCAGGACATCTCTTGTTTCAGAAGTACTAAACCTTGGCAGAGTTGAGCTACAGCTTGTAAATTAGCTAAATCTAAATGGAAAGACCCATGTGCCAAAGCCTTTTTGTTCCAAACATTTTCAAACAATTTTTGCCTGTTAGTTGTATTCACAAAACATCCATACACAGACACAGGACAGACTGCTAGGTATAGGAATTAATGCCACAGAATCTTCAAGATTCTGAAGAGAAGGTCTACACACCACAACTAAGAGCGCCTGACAGGAGTGGTAATCTCAGCAGTGCTTTGTCCTGCCTTACCTTCCACAGAACATTTTGATTAAATCAAGCTGACCAAATGCACTTGAAAGGTAACAGAGAATTACGAAAGCATAAAAAAACAGGCAAAGGCACAAATACCTTTGGGGATCACTTGCACATGACCATCATACCTTTCTGACTTTATTTTGTCTAATGCTCAAGAACAAAAGCTCTAGAAAAAGATTGCTTATTTAGAAGCTCCCTTTCTGATCCCTGAAAACACACCTATTTTATCACTGTGCTACCAGAAAGCACTGGAGAGAGCTGCACCACAGACAAACCCAGATTAATTTTCAGACTTATGCAAATGTCAATATACAGTATAATAAGCATTAAATATCAGATGCCTATTCAGCAATAGATCTATCAAGTCTTTCTTCCAAGTGAGCTGTTAAAATCTGTGCATGCATGCTTGCCAATGAAGAAATTTTGAAGTCTGCATTTAAATTTACAGTTTGTTCCTTTTAGCACTGCAGGACCGTTCAGAACATCACTATAAGGAGTAGCATCAAAGATTCTATCACAGGTCTGGGAAGAAGGGTGATAAAGTCATTGATATCAGTAAATGTCAGGGTATTTTATAATTCAAAGGATGATACAAAAGCCTCTTTGAAGTAGAAGGTTTTCACATTTAAGTCAAGAACTGCCCATGTGAATTCTTAATCTGAAGGGAGTCTAAACAACAACCTATAAAAACTGTGAATTTACATGTTTTATGTGTGTGTGTACTAGTACTGTCAACATTTATTACTTTCTTCATTAGGCACCTAAGTTAATTACTTCTCAAAAGAAAAAAATCAATTCTATACAGTCTACTGTGAGTGACATCTTATTTTACAAATTTTTAAGAGTATTTTTCACAGGAAGACACTGCAATCTAAGATATTAGCAAGAGTTCGCTAACAGAGGTTTCCCAAACAGAAATCTACTCCCTTCTCATTGTGTTCCACAATTCAAAAGTCATCTGAAATATTACACGTTATTGAAGTCCACTAGTTTTCAAGAAAAACTGTTTTTCTGATTACCATTGATCAGCATTGAGTAACATCACTAAATATTTATAGCTTTTCTTCAAAGAGTACTGTGATTAGAACCTAGACAAGATGCAATTACATATATTAGTTGCAATTGTGCATCAATACTTCTTCCAGAATGGCCAATAATCTTACCACCTCACTTTAGACAGTAACTTACAAAGTTTAGTACTGAAGAGTTTTTGGACTAAGCTGAGTATACGTCTCGCTTCAGTCTTCTGATTCACCTGAAATGTGGTATTAAAATTAATGAAAAGAATTGATATCTCTCATTTAAATGTTCAAAGTAAGCATGCTTTCCTTTCAAAATGAAATTAGTTCTCAGAATAAGACATGAACATGTACACTAACACATTCTACAGCCTACATATACATTTAAAAATCGCAGACCTAGATGAAAACCTAGTCCCACTTACACAAAAATGTCCTCTTTTGCCCTTTAAATGACACTGCAATTCTTTCAAGATTATGGTCTATTTAAATTTCCTGTAGATATCCTTTTCCTTTAACTTCATTTCTACTCATAACTTTTTTTTTCACTGAAAATATTCCAGATATTAAATACATTTTTATGCCTGATCACTAAAATTGGTAGCTATGAATCTAAACAACAATATAAGAAACTTTACTTATTACAAGTTGTTTCTGCATTTAAAAGAGTTCTCTAAAAAATTTTCTTCCTCCTCTTTCCTTTTGCTGTATTTTTTCACTTATGAATTGAAGGTAAAGATTTAAAAAGTAAGTTTTGTTAGGTTTATAGGGTTGAATTCATATCTGGGCCCATAGTTTGTAGCTATTATGAGTGCAAAACTGTGTTATTAAATCAAAAAGATTTGAGCACTTTTTTATCATTTCAGGATCCAGCCTTTTAATAGCCCACACATAAAACCTATGTTTAACTATGTATGTTTTAAATTACTTACTGGTTCTTCTTTAACCACCAGGCACAAATCACCGTCACTAGTACGAGTGCCAAATCCATTCAGTGAGGATCCAACCAAAAAAAGTCTGCTCTCTGTAACAGAAGAGTAACAGAAAATGTGACATATTACAGTTTGAGAGGAAGGAAGAATCACGAACTGGAAGAGCATTCAAACTGATACTAAGTAATCGAATTCTAAACGTACGTGGAAAAATTAGCTGAATTTCTCTCTGGAGTTCTGTTCTGCAGAGCTCTTTTCTGTCCAAATCAGAGGCCTGTTGCCGACACACTTGAAACAACTCCAAAATCTGTTGACTTAACTGGACACACACATACAAAAAGTAAAGACACAGCAAAGTGAACGTTCTTTCCAGTCAGACATGCAATTACATGAAACAGAGAAAGTTGGATTTTTTTATGCAAAATTCAGCACCATTTCACATGGCCTACTCCATTGTCTACAGTTTTACTACACTTAAATTCACAATGAATAATTCCCTAGAAGAAACTTCTGCTAAGTTTTTAAATTTAAATTTGTTCCATTTGTTATAAAATGTCAAACCACAGAAAATAATTTCTGCATCATCAGTACATGCAGCCTTTCAGGGAATAACTGGAAAGACCAGAGACATCATCTGCTGACTTTAATGTCAACAGTTTGCCTGCCAGTAACAGGAGGAAAAAAGCTTATTATAAAAACTGATTTAAATTAGCTTTCTTTTTCATCCCACAAAAACTGTTAAAAGAAGAAGTCCGCTCTTTGTTGGAAGGAGGTATTAACTGTTCTCCTTTCACAACACTGTTACATTCTATAACAAACAGGCATATTTATATTAAAAAAACCCAAACCCTTCTGTCATGTTCGTGCAGAACAAGAAACAGTTCTAAACTACATTCCATTCTCTTCTATATTCCAGAACAGCTATGACAGCAACTTTTATGCTTTCTTGAAATAAGGTAGAGAACATCTTTAGAGGCCAAATACTGCATTTATTCAGAATGAGCTTCTCTCATATTACTATGGTGGGGTTTTTTCAGTCAGGATTCTCCCCACCTCATTTCATGTGAGAAATGGACTATTTCTCCAGTTTTTACTTAGTAGAGCCTGACATCAAGATGGAAATCAAACAACACAAGGAAACAATACCCTGACTTCCCCTGTCCCCACAAAAATACTTCAAACCCAAGCACAGACAAGGAGGTGATATAGAACCACAGTGGCTGCTACACTTATTGATACTCCTTCTAATGGCAGCTTAGCAATAGATGTCCCATGACACTGTTACAAATCCTTGTAGAAATTTTTGTCGTCTCCCACAGCACCTCTGGCTTCTGCCTACTCAGAAGCCAGAAGTAAAGCACAGGCACAGAAAGCAATTACCTCATCCTTGGCAACAGGGAGCCTGGTTCCTGCAGGGTCTGGAAACAAATTATCTTGCAAAGGAGGGACACATCCAATTAAAGCTGGTGAACCATGTGCATGCAACACCGGAGACTGAATCGAAATTGGTGATGGGAAGGAGCGTCTACGTTCTTCTGGTAAAGGCACTGCTTGGTTAACTACAGTTGTGTCAGAATCATGTGAATGAATCCGCTGCCGTTTGGCATCATCTGGAATGCTTTGTTGACTTTGTCTCCTAGAGAGAGACACTGTGTAATTCCTCTAGTTTACAAGCTCCAACTTATGATTAAAAGACCACTTCTACAAAGTTTAAATACTAAAACTTAATGATGTAACTACTTCACTAAGCCCAAGTGTGCTACAGAACAGTCATGCCTATCCTAGGTACTATGTGAAACAAACCTGGAATGGGAAAAGAGAACATAAAATTGCAGAAATGAAGCTAGCCTAGAATTGGATTGATGCAATTCTTTAAGGCAAGCATCTGCACTAACCAACTGAAACCCAAATGACAAGTTTGGTTAAATTGACTGCAAATCTCCCAACACAGCACAGCTTCTCAAGAGGAAAAGATGCATGCAGTATGAAACCAGGAATTTCCTTAGTTCATGGAATAATTACATACTCAACTGTAACTTAATAGCATATATTTGGTTGTACTTATTTTTTCATGTTAGATTTGGTACAGAAATAACATACAGGAGATAGTACTGAAGACAGACTACATAGAACCTCCTTCCAATCAGCTGATTCCCAGCACTATAGAAACACTTATCAACTAGTATATCTGAACTGATAAAGAGAACAGGGGTTTTTTTCTAAAGCATTAAAGGAAAATTAAACCCTACATTTATGTAAAATTTCCCTTTCTGTGGTAACTAAAATATCAAAGGTAGTAATGTAAATTCAAGTTAATTTTTTTTAAAAAACAACAAAAATTAGGTTTCCATAAAACCGTCTTTAAAAAAGAGAATTTATACATGCTTGAATTTAAGGCTTTGTACTTGAAAAATAATACTCACATAATTAAGAAAACAAGGAAAAACACCTCATGTGTCATCAGGAAAACATGACAATTCCCATAAAACCTTGCGGGTGCACTCTACTCTTAACTTGACAAATTAACAGGAAAAAAACATTCATCGACACAAACCTTCTTAAAGTCAATCCGACACAGACTGCAATCCATTGCAGTATTACAATAAATCACTTAAATCACTTCTGCAAGGCTACAGCTGTTGGAGGAGGAAAACTAGGTACAGGAAGTCACTTATGAGTACAAAGATTATCAAAAACAGGTATAATGCTTTAAAGAGCCAATACATGGCCTGTTTCCATCAAAAACAAAAAAGTATTCAGTATCACAATTTCTAACACAACTCAAATTGCATAAGAAATTGATAACAGACGAGCTTCACAATGGGTACATTATAACCAGTAGTAGTCAGATATATACAAATAACTTACTTTCTTCCTTGAAATGACGTCAGGGCATCTGATGTAGACACTGGACTGACACTTCTGTAAGTCACTGGTTGCAGTGTAACTACCGGAGTAACAGCTGGAGTAGCTTCAATGTTCCCACTCAAAAGGCCTCTAGAAAGACTACAGTCCATAACTATTATTCATAAGATAACCAAGATGCTTTTTATGAGTTGGTAGTTTTTGTTAACTGAATATTAAACTCTAGAAGTCCTGTCATTTTTTTTTCTTAGAATACATCTTTCTATTCAAAATGAAGACATATTTCAGTTTATAATATGTATTTCATTAAAAACAGAAAATGGTCATTTTTGACAGCATACGTGTAAGAAGGGGTTATCAAAAAAATTAACTTAAAGATGTTAAATTCAAAAGCCTAAAGAACACAATGGTGTCTTGAAATATAGACCCAAGAATAAACTTTTCTTCCCCTTCTCATCTCCTCTCTGCGCTCCCCAATAAAAAAATACAATTGAAGAGCTTTAAAAATGAACTGTGGATTAACAGCTCTAATCAGTGCAATGGCATCTCATGCATTATGCCCAATGCAGGCGAGCATTAAGATTTGCAGGTCCATAAGAGAAATGCCACAGCTCTTTTTTATACGTTTGACATCTTCATGTTTTGTGACATTCAATGCAGTTCAATGTTAAAAACAGTGAAAACCATCCTCCATAAACAGAAATATTTCTTTCAGACCCAACCCCTGCTATCAAATCTTACTGTACTTACACTGCAGTGCGAAAATGAATCGGAGGAACGATAATTGGCTGGTGAGAAAGAAGACTAGGAGGTATATTTAGAGGAAGTTTAGTGAAAAAAGTACTCTGTTGTTGGTATTTTGGAGGGAATGGTGGACGACCCAAGTTGGAAGAATTTGGGAACATGCTCCTTTCTACTTGAAGTGAACATGTATTCTTTTATCTACAGTAAAAAAAAAAAAAAAAAGAAAGAAAGAAAGAAAGAAATTGAAATCAGGTAAAAAGAAATACTTTATAGGTTACCTTTTAAGATCTTGGTTTAAAAATTTAAGTAATCTAGAATATATTTCCAGGAATTGCTTAAGAGCATGGTGATCACAGGGTAGCTTTTATTGCCTTTCAGTACAAGATACTAAATAAAAATACTCTATACTCTGAAGTCTTATAATTACTGCTTACTTTATTTATGTTTAAAAGTGAATTTTTATTTAGTCCCCACAATTTTACATTTAATTTTAGAAAAATTAAATGTCACAAGATATAAAAGTTTTAATCTCAGCGAAAAGTACCATGTAACAGTGGAATTTGTTTCATAGTTCAAATATTCCATAATGAGGTTCACAATATATGGAAAGAAATTCCTGACTACCTCTTAAGAGCATGAAGATGCAGCTAATAATGAACTACACGTTATCTCATGAAGTTAGTATTTTTTCATGACATGACATGTAAAAAAGCAGCCAAATGATGACACCACTTGCAACTAATCTAAGCATGCTTTAAGAATATCATACCCATATAGTATTATTTAACTGAATAGATTCTGTCATAGAAAAATGTTGGTTTACTATCTGTTAAATCAAAAATTGATTCCGGCAACTGGCCAGATAGCTCTATCACTGCAGGCAGCGTTAGCACAGAGCATAGGAAAATGAATAATGAGGAGTTTATGTGGTTGGGTTTGGCTTTGCTCTTTATTTCCTGTGATGACAACCCACAGTAGTGAATAGTAAATACATGGACATTGCTGCACTAGCTCCATGAAAAAGCTATTACAGTTCTTCCCTTTTTTTTTTCCCGTTTGATGGGGTGGGTGAGGGGAAGCATTATGCATTAATGGATCTTCACTTTCAGTTCTGCCAAAGAAAAGACACCGAGTTGCATAAAAAGAAAGTTACTTGACATTTAGTCTGAATGAGCATTTATGTGCTGTCCAAACTTTTCCTTTTCTAGTAGACAGAACAACTGTTAACATGCCTTATCCGCTCCCTCTGAGGAGACCAGGCACTCTCCACAGCATACCGTACACATAAGCAGTTTATGGATACAATTAGCTGGTAACAGAACGATGAATGAGAATTCAAGAGCTAGGCGCAAAAGAAACACAAGTTCGGTTTAGCCTTGGAAGCTGTAAACACCAGGAAGAGAAGAATGGAGGAGTTACCTTTCCCAACCCGAAACAATGCAATAACACAGCTGGCTCACAATAGTGACAACGACCTTTACAGCGACTTTCAGCACTGTTTACCTCGCCAGGAATTGCCAGGCTCTCTTAAGCAGTTTCGTAACTTACAGTTCAGGTACCTTTGTCCCCAGTGGGGGACAAAGTATCCTTTGGAAACAGTGGGCACTGTTTCCAAACAAGCGTGTGCTTCCCACAGAGTCACACAAGTGAACAGTGCAGGTAAGCCCGCGCGCACGGAGGCCCGCCAGCCCCCAGCCCCAGTGCCGGGAGAGGCGTCCGGGGCCACCGCCACCCCTGGGGCCAGAGCCCAACCCCCTGACGCTGCTCCCTGTCACGTCCACGCGGGACCCCCACAGGACACTCACGCAGGGCCTGAGAGGAGGCAGGCGGGACGGGCCTGCGGGAAGCACCGTGCGGAGTGGGCAACGGAGACCAGTTCCTGCAGCTGAGCACCGTCCCCGTCCCCGTCCCCCGGATGCAGAGACGCCGCAGGAAGCGGCCGGGATGCGACAGGAAGCGGCAGGAAGCGGCCGGACCGCCGCAGGAAGCGCTCCCTCCACCCGCTCCTGCGCCACTTAGCGGCCGCCTTCCAGGCTCACGCCCCCTAGCGGTGCGGCGGGACGCATGCGCGGGGCGGCTCCGGACGCAGGGCGGGCGCTCGCGCGGCCTCCGTGAGGGACGAGTGAGAGCCGGCCGTGACAGGCGCAGCGCTCCGCCGACACCTGGTCCTGGCGGGCGCCGAAAGAGACATGACAGTGCGGCTGGTTTGCTTTCTATAATTACTGGCCGACTGTAATTGAGCTACTGTTCAGAAGTGTGTCCGAAGTACTGTATTTGGCTAAATGAATTAGGATTTGGCCAACATGAATTGTAGGGATGCTAGGGTTAATCGGAGGTCACAAACAGATTGACATGCTTGGTCCCTGAAGGATGACAGAAGCAAAATCGTAGAATCATAGAATCATCAGTGTTGGAAAAGATGTTAAGATCATGCAGTCCATCAGCCATCCATCCAGAACTACCACTCTAACCCCTAAACTACTAAACTATCACTCAGCACCAGATCCAAACACCTTGAAGAACATCTCAAGGTGATTCAATTACCTCTTTAGGCAATCTATTCCAATGCTTGACCACACTAATAATGCAGAAAAAAATTTTGATATGTAACCTGAATCTTCCCTGTCTCAGCTTAAGGCCATTTCGAGTAGTCCGGGGCACCATAGGAGAGACCAGCTCCCCACCTGGCACCTTCCTCTCAGGGAGCTCTAAGAGCGAAAAGGTCCCCCTTGAGCCTCCTCTTCTTGAGACTAAACACACCGAGCTCCCCCAGCTGTTCCTCATATGACACATTTGCTAGTCCTTTCAACTGGCTTTGTTGCCCATCACTGGACACACTCCAGCACCTCAATGTCCTCTTTAATGTGACTCCTTCTCGGGGAGAACACTTACCATAAGTGAGCTCTTGGTATGAGCAGGTACTGAAACAGTGAGTTTGTGCATACACACACACTGTTGAAACTCCCACATTTGAGAGGAAAGGGGTAAGTTGAAGGCTTGCTCAACTTCAAAACTCTGACTTGAGGGCTTTCTCAGCTGAGAGCAGCCACAGCTGGAGTTGTTATGGTTTAAGGCTCTGGCTACTCACAGAGAGACTTAATAGATAAGAAGGAGACAAAACACAGAGGCCTAGAGAAGTGGGACTGCAAATGGACTGACAAGGGAAAGTTTGGGTTGTGAAAGGACTTTATCATCTTGGCTATGATATGGGATCTTCATATAAGGGTCAGTTTGTGGCTATGGTTAGCATTACATTTATGAGAGACAAATCCTAATGGCATACTGGGAATGAATATGCAAAGCAAAGTTTAGCCACAAAGAAATTCCCCTTAAGAACTTTTTATTCTGGGGAGGGGACTGGGGCTGCTTGGGAGGCTGAGATGAGACACAGCCAGACAGTGACCCAAACTGGCTAAAGGGATATTCCAGACCATGTGACATCATGCCCAGTATATAAACTGGGAGGAAGAAGGAAGAAGAGGGGGGCATTTGTAATTATACTGTTTGCCTTCCTAAGTAACCGTGACTTGTGGTGGAATCCAGCTCTCTTGGGGATGGCTGAACACATGCCTGTCTATGGGAAGCAGTGAATAAATTCCTTATTTTGCTTTGCTTGCATGCACAGCTTTTGCTTTCTCTATTAAACTGTCTGTATCTCAACCCATGTTTTTTATCTTCTATCGTTCTGATTTTATCACAGATCCTGCTAGTGGGGAAGTGAGGAAGTGGCTGTGTGGTGCTTGGTTGCCAGATGGGATTAAACCATGACAATCTTTCTGGGCTATTCATTTGGAATCAAGACTTAACTTTCTACTTCTGCTCAAGGTAGAAACTTTGTGTCATAACTGTTAGAAGTCAGCGATACAACTCCTTACAGCTGCAGTTCCCTGTATGCCCCATTCAGATGTTGTCCTCCAGACCATTTGACCACTCTTCTCGCCATAATCTATCCATTAAACAAAAGCATGTCATGCTTCTAGGTTTCTCATATTTGCCATGGGGCCTACAATAAATCTAACCTAATACAATCAATATACTTGGCAGCAGGCAGTGTTTATAGCAGAGTATTAAAAATCAACGTCTTTTTATACAGCAGAAATGAAAAAAAAAAAGAAAGAAAAGAAAGAAAAAAAATATTTAGGAATGCCTTTACTGATCTTTACTGATTGAAGTAACTTGCATTGCTGTGGTTTTTTCCTGGTCTCCCTTTCCTCTGCTCCTTGGCACAAGGCACGCTGATTTTGTGTTTGCATCAATCTAGATACTAAATGACCTTTTTTTTTTTTTTTTTTGGCACAGACTGTTCACTCTGAAGGATTTTTTCCCATGTCTTACCTGCATTCGCTTGTCAACATAGTTACACATTTCAGTGAGGCACCTGAAATAACCTGACATTTTACAAATTGCCAACAGCCTTCTGAGACAAATCTCTGTGCTTTGATGTGCTGAGAGCTGTTCTATTTTTTCAATATGTGCTGTCTTTCTTCCTGACCCTGACAGTGATCTCAGACAGTTTACAGATACTCTTCTGTTAGAAAAGACATACAAAGCCTTACTCCTGGTTTTAGCTGGGAATCAGACTGCTGGTCAAGAGATACTCAACTGAACAACATACAACAAAGAATTTGAGAACTTGCACTAGTGATTCCAACAGATTCCCCCAAACAGAAAGGCATTAGGACTAGTCTTGTGTTTCTGCCTCAAAAGATGCTTGCATTAGAATAAAAATGGTACTATTTCTAAAAATAATTTATTTGAACAACTGCAATGAAACTGAATGATCAATGAAGGAAAATTGTGATCTATAATAGAAGCAGAGTCTAAAGCCTCTATAAACTACAAATTATACTTAGTTCTGATCCTAAAAAACCCAGCTCCCCCATAATATGAGAGTGGTTTCCAGAAGTAATTGACAAAGAGAACTCTGATGAGCCATCTGCAATCTCTCGCATAGAATGAAAACCATTATGCAGCATTAAACTCCCTATTTGGTGCTTTTTGCAAATTTCCTGAAACTTTTGGAGCTGAAGTGCTCCAGCTAGTTAGTCTCTGAAGGTAAATAGTGATGGAAAGTTTGATCAAAGCATCTCAATTGTCAGTAGTTCAAGGAGGAAAAAATGAAGAATAAAACCCAATTCATCTATGGAAATCTTTGCTTAATCTTCAAAAAGTCTACAGACTCTCTTCTTTGCCTCTTGGTACCTGACAACGTCTATGGGAACTTGAACAGGTGCATGGTTAGAGTGTGCTTTACCATAGCAAACAGCCTTATTAAAGAGCACCTATACTACTGCATGCATTAAGAGTGATGAAAAATGTGTGTATGTATACCCTTTCCCTACTGGGAGAATATTTCAAGTACTTGAAACATTTTTTAAGTTTCAAAACCACCATAATATATGATCATTTATAATGTTGTTAGTCTCCGGGACCAGTTCTGAAATAATGAAACTTATGTCGATACAAAGCTTCATTCTAAGTACCCCTTTTTCATATTTGATACTGAGACTACATCTTTTAAATAAAAATATATGCCCATACATTAAAATTTAAAAATGTAACTACAATGAAATGAATGGCACTATAACAGGGATTAAAACAGTGCAGGATCCACTGTGAAGACTGAAGCTTTTTAGTCATGATATCCATATGAAATGCTTTGCATTTCATTTAGAACTCAGGATATTCTGGGATTGAAGCCAAATCAGAGACTTAGTTCTAAACTAAATTTTGTGTACCAGAGAAAAAGCAGCTTTCCCCAGGAAAACAGTACAAGATTTTAATAATAATACAAAGAACATAAGTTGATGTACATTAGAAAACAGTATTAAAAAGGCACAAAGGCATTAAAAGCAAGATTCAAAACTTTAGCAAGTAAATGCTGAATGAAAAATTAATAATTAATTACACAAATGCAGTATTTTTTCCCCACTGTGCAGCATTCTAGTTCTGATGTTCAACTTTCAGCCACATTCAGTGATACTCATGTATGCCTTTATATGCTTTCTTCAGTGCTTTTTAAGTGAGAGATCGGTTGATATATTTATTACATACAGTATGCTAATTTTATATGCATATAGATATCCCATAATATACACTACATAATTTATTAAGTGTAATTAGTATCATAGGCATAATTAATATCAAAATGAAAAAGTGAGAGAACTCTGCAAGCATGTATGTTAAATCTGTGAATTCCAGCTTTAAATTGTAAAATCCAGATAAAATACAGATTTAATAAAGCTATAATAATGGTTTACAGCAAAATACGTATTTACGGTTATCTTTATTTGGGATGTATACATATGAATTATCCCTGTATCTTTTTCAGATGAGTATTTTGTAGTGCACCATTTAGATTACTGTTGAAAATGTACTATGTGCATTTGATAAGAGTCAAGTTGTTAGGATATACAGTTAATGGTCTGCTCTGGTTAGATTAATGAGTAATTGGTAGTAATTCTATTACTTCAGTGCTTTGTTTCTGTAAATTTTATAATTACACTCCTTTAAATGCAAGTGTTTTAAAGGAAGATCTAAGTTTTCCTAGACTTTAATCTTTTTTCTCTCATGTGAAGAAAGCCATGTCTTAAAATTAATACACAGGGTCATGAATTTTGATTGAAAACAGTGGATAATGCCATTTATTCTGCACAATTCTACAAAACTGGGTTTTTTTCCACTTAGTTTTGTATTAACCCGTTGTACCCTTAGAAGGATATTCATTTGTGCCCTAAACTAGTCAGTTAAGCTTTTGAAGGACATGCCTGACATGTCAGTTTCTGAGGGTTAAGATTTAAATAGGAATTTTCTTGTTGCTACAAAGGTCTAGTAGATAATCCACTGTTGCCCAGTTTTTATAAGTAGTTGAAAGAAATTGATTTCAGGTTAGGATCTGGAGGCAATACGTACCCATCAACTTATCTTCACGCATATAGTAACATCCCCAAACAGCCGGGCAGACAGATACAATTTTTTTTCTCTCCTGAATTAAACATTTAATAAAGTCAGTATTATCTCTATTTTATATTTGATTTAAAATTGATGCATTTAAGCATGCACTTAGAATTTATGACTTCTCAATGAGCATACTGAGACTTGAACAAATTGGGAAGGTCCTGCTGTGAATTAGTAAATAAAATATGACTTCCTACCTGTGCTCTGCTTTCCTAACATCTCCTGTGTGTACTGCCAGAGTCTGAGTAGGGTGCAAGAGCTACTGTTCGTGGCTAACATAAATGCTCTTGTATTATATTTCTTTACTGTCTTTCAGGTTTTTATCTCCAGTTTCGGTCACTTACTTGTTTGTAGAAAATGCATCTGAATGCTCAGTTTTATTTGATTCATGAGCTTGTTCATGTTTAATAACTAAATTTTGTCACTTGGATGTAAATTATGACAGTATTTTATGAAAAAAAACCCTTTATATAGTGGCTTTGTTTTCAAAGAGTGTACCTATCAACTAAGAAATTCCTTAATCCTAATCTTACCCCCATGGAGCAGATTGTTAATGATATTAATATTCTGAGTATTACATGTCTGCTTACACAAAAGCTATTCTAAAATCTGCCAAATTTCAAATACATTTGGCAGATCACAGAACGGGTTAGGCTGGGAGGGACCACAATGGGTCCTGTGGTCCGTCCTCCCTGCTCCAGCAGGGTCATCCCAGAGCACATTTCACAGGACTGTGTCCAGATGGTGCTTGAATGTCTCCAGTGAGAGAGAGTCTACACCCTCTCTGGTCAATCTGTTCCAGTGCTCAGTCACCCACACAGTAAAGGTCTTCCTCGTGTTCAGGTGGAATTTCCTGTGTATGCCTCTTGTTCTATTGCTTGGCACAACTGAGAAAAGCCTGGCTCCATTGTCTTGGCCACTCAGATACTTATAGACATTGATGAATGAATAGCATTTTCCTGTACCATAAAAGCTTTGAAATAAAATGTACTAGTGTTTAGGAGTTTCGCTCAA
This sequence comes from Corvus moneduloides, assembly GCF_009650955.1. Lineage (NCBI taxonomy): Eukaryota > Metazoa > Chordata > Aves > Passeriformes > Corvidae > Corvus > Corvus moneduloides. The sequence goes on from NC_045511.1 coordinate 23,359,788, forward strand.
GAAATCAGAACATTTTTGTTAAAAAGGCCAAAGATTACCTTAAACTTTGCAGTATGTATATATATGTTTTCTTCAAAACTTTTAAATGAAGACTTACAATAGGAATAACTGAAGATACAGTTTTTAATAACCATTTAAGAAAAGCATGCTATAAAGATTTGGTCCTATGTACTTTGGCTCTGAAAACCAGGTGCCTCTCTCAAGCTGATAGCATTTATGTTACTAGTAAGCCATAAAAGTTGACACTCATGTTAAAATGCAGGTAGCCAAGAGATGGACACATGTATCTGTGCCCATACAAACTTCCTGAAATAAGTTACAGAAGTCTAAGCAAAAGTTAGAAGTTCCAAACTGGAACAATTTTGAACAGTAATCCACAGTGCTGCTTATATTCACAACCACCATTTTTTGCAAGGCGCACTTGCAAATGTTTTTTCATGAGTCGTAATTCAAATAAAATAATTTTTCCCAATTTATTTTTGCAGGCATGTTCCTTCTCGTCTTCAGTTTTAATATGGTGTTTTTCAGGCCAGATACTTCTTCAGCCAGTGTCAGAGAGGAAATGAAACAGAGATCCAAAGGGAAGCTGCCAGCACCTTATCTATGAAGAGGCTACCACATATCCATAATACATTACACCAGCTTGAGGCAAGTTCAGGCTTTGTGTATTAGTACAGTTTTTCTGAATAATTTATAATTGTTGCTGTGCAAACTGGGTTAGTATTAGGAGTTCTAGAAACATCAGGTTTCAGAATAACCATTCTATTCGTGAAAGTATTCAGTGTGAAATACTGTATTAAAGGAAGAGGTGAAGCTGAGCTTTTGAAATCACTAAAGGCAGGAAATACAGAGTTAAGGTTGCCATGGAAGCCTTAACACTACACCTTTAGGCAGGTAGAATACTATGGTTTTAATTACTTCCCCTTTATCCAACTCTATATAGGTGTCCTTTTTTTATGTGAATTCTAATTATATTGAGTGCTACTTACAATACATATTAATGGCACTGGCTACTCAGCAAACATCAGAAATCAGATATTAGCTGTGGCTGACTCTATCTGGCACTCTTATATTAAAGTAACTGTATGAGTTGTATCTAGGAAATAATACTATGGCTAACTTATTGGCCAAGGAATTAAAATGCACATCTTCTGAGTTAGAATTTCACAGTACAGCCATCACATTTCAAAGTATCATCACATGAAGAACTAAATCTTAGAAAACAGAATTAATCTACAAGAGGTAAACTGAAAACAGTAACTTCAGTATTCTTCAATTTAACCAGCATAGTGGTACACTCTTCAACAAGGTGTGAAAATAAAACATTTGTGATTTGCAAATGTATCTTCTTCCCTCCAGCAGTTCATATTTTACTTCACAGGACATAGCTCTTTCTCCTTCCCCTCCAGTTTCCTTCCCAACAACTTGGTGAGCAGTATCAAGCCTCTGCAAAGCTTGCATTAGGCTACAAATCTGAATATTCTCTCACCCAATTCAGAATTCCTGCATCTGCCAGATAAAGGGGCAGGTTTATGTGCGGTTATGTCTTCTTTTAATTGGCTATTCTCAAATGATATGCAAGGAATGCACAGACGTTGAACATTAGAAAATTGAAATTGAGAGACCTGCCAGCAAGCTAGCAGCTTGAGTATGGTAACTGGAAAGGTGTGGAAACTGCTCAGAAAAGTCCTCTGTCCATCACAGAGGTTCATATAATGTTTGGGAGGACCTGTTTCAGGAGAGGGCACACTTGCAAATAAAGTTTTTAGTACATTCAATAAAGTTTGGAAGATTGAAATCAAAATAGCATAAGTAAAAGGATGCACCATGAGAATAATGTTAAAATAAGCATCATCATGCAGTTTTTCTTTCTCAAACTGCTGGTAGCAGTTTTGTCAGTACTGTTTGTGTAATAGTCAATGTACTTCTAGAATGCATAAACATTAAAACAGGTGAGCAGGATGTTCAGATAAAGTAGATCTTTATATCTACAATTTTCATTGGCAATTATTTCCTAGATAGCTGAAAAAAAAAAAGGCTACAAATGTGCAAGCAAGTATCTGTAGTGGGCTGACCCTGTCTGGATGCCAGGCACCCACCAAAGCCATTTTACCACTCCATTTCTCATCTGGACAGAGGAGAGAAAATATAACAAAGGTTCATAAGTTGAGATAAGAACTGGGAGAAGTCACTCACCAAATACCATCGTGGGCAAAATAGACTCAACTTAAGGATATTAACTGAAAAAATCAGAGCAGGATAATGAGAAGTAAACTAAATCTTAAAAACGCCTTCCCCCCACTCCTCCCTCCTTCTCATACATACTCTCTTAGCACTCACATGTAAAAAACACACTGTTTATTTTACAATATTTTTATAATCTTCAGCTGAAACTGCAAAACCAAAGCTGAGTGATATCTCTAGGTAAGCTTGGTGTAATAAAACAGAAATGACAAGTTGACATAATCAGTCTAGTGGCATAAACTGTGCTTTCTGTATGGTCAGAAAAAGCATTGGAGGAAATAACAGCCACTGATAAACCTAAGTAAGAAATAAAAGCATTAGTCAGGGATCAGTATCTTTTAAAAATTCCAGTAGGGGTGTACTGCTACAGAGCTGTGTAGGAGATGTGCAATACATTTCTGGTGGCAAGACAATGAAATGTTGGAAGTGGGTGCTGGAAAATTAGCATTCACTGGCAACAGGACAGAGTTTAGAAATATTGGACCATAAGGCATCTCAGGGAATTATGTCATACAGTTGCTTTCAAAATTAAATCTAGTCTTAGTTTGAGAGTACCACATTTACTTGAATATAAGGTAACACTTATGTTTCTTCATCTGTTCCAGGAGAAAAAATAGCGGTTGTAAAATTGGTCCAGAATCCCTCCAGGCCCACCTGATGTAAGAGTGAAGTTTTTTCTAGACTGATGAAAATGCGGACAAAAACCTTGGGCTCAGGGAAGAGGATGACATTTACTCTCCTCCCCTCTTTTCTCCACTTATATATTAAATGCAGATCCTGCAAAGGAAAATGATGGAGAAGTGATCCCACTCACTGAAAGAATCCTGTGTGTGGGGAGGGAAATTTGTGATTAGACAGGAGAAAAGAGGGCAAGGAGAAGATATAAAGGAGTAGGAGGAGGGAAGAGACACTAAATAGCACCAATGGATGAGAAGTGAGGCAAGTGTGAGGTGCTGGCTCCCGCACCTTCAACGGGAATAAACATCCTTGGTTTCCTTAGAGATTGTGGAATTTAAACTCACCTGGTACTGAACAAAGAGTACAAACAGAACAAAATCGCTGATGTAAGGGAGGAGCAGTGGTACCCCAGCTGAGAGCCGTGGAAGAAGTCATATCTGCAGGCTGTGAGCTGCTCTAGCAAAGATACCTATGTCCTTAGTTACCTCTATTTTCTCCCACATGGAGTCAGTGATGGCTGCCATCTGTGATTACTTTTCAGTCATTGCTTCTTTTGCACCCAGTCCTTGTTTAGGGAAGCTACTCCTGAAGCTATGAGCTTCTTGAAGAGCAACAACCTTCGGAGTACCAGAAAAAACATTTATAGAAGGTTTATGCTTGTTAATTCTTTTGCCCTTTAATAGCACTTTTTGCTCCCTTGCTTGTATTAACCTCACCCAAAATATTTGGAGAGCATAATAATATGACATATTGGATTTTACTTTCATGAACCAAACAAGCCAATTTTAATTTTCTATTCTCACATAATTGCTCCGAGGTTGCCTAAACAACCCTCTAAGAGTTTCTTTCTGGTTTTGGTGCAGCTAGGATTCCTTTGTTTTGAATGTGTCAACTAGACCTGAACAAACAATTGCAGTTCAAATCTTTTCACTGCTTAATATAGTTGAATGGGATTCCCTTGTCTTTTCCATGGGAATGGTAGCTCCTAGCCAGTGTGCAATCAACTGGTACAGATCTGGTTTTACATGGAGAAAAACAGGTACCATGCAAAATTAGGCAAAATGCAGACCTTTGTAGTGCTTCTTGATGTTCCAGCTCTGTACTGCTGCTCTTCCAGGACTTTGAGCAGGATAGTGGCCATGTTGATTGAGAGGAGGCTTGAGATTCAGACAGCACAGCCATCTGGGGTTTTTTTCCATCTACAGGTATCCCACCAAGAGACTCAAAGTAGCATTCCTTTAAGAGATACCGATAACTCCTGCCAAGTTTACAGATGTTATCCCAACTGGTTGGCCATCCTGGGCAAGGGTATCAGAACAGGGTTTGGCAGCTCAATAGCTGGCTATGAATATACACGCCAGGAATATGCTACTTCAATGCTGCAAAATAACACTCTTTCTCCTGCACCACCCTGTGCTTTGCCTTGCCTGAAGCCATCCATCTCTTATTTGATTGTTGGATTACTTGGTATTTTTGCAAAGGAGCAGGCACTGAGCTGCTCATGGTTTCCAAGCTTGCTCAAGTCTGCCTCCATCAAAGTGCTCTAGACAAAGAAGTGTTCTAAAATAGCAGGGGAAAAACCCCAAAACAACTAACTTAGAGCTGAAAATCTTGTCATCACGGTTAAAATTCTCCATGTTTTATCACTTCAGGCTTCAAGATGAGGAGACTGTGTATTTCTCCTGTTAATATCTATGATTAATCACCTTGCTTACTTTGTATCTGTATGTACAGTTCCACCTTAGCTGACATAGATCACCATGTTTTTGTATCATATATTAATTTAGGGAATGGCAAGACAGAAAAGGGATTTCAGTAAGCCTGGCAAGTGTAAACAGAGGCTTTCCCCACAAGACAAATAATGTTAACTCAACAAAATCAACCCGGAAACTAATCAAAATTATAAAAGGGTGTAATTGAGACAAAGCTTAAATCTTAGAGAAACCTGTCAGAACTGGAGGAAATGTAGCAATAAATATGGAAGAGAAGTAATCAATTAGGTGGACTGTCTACACTTAAATGTGTTAATAGATAAACACTGTTTAAGTTAAGAATTAAGAATGAAAAAAAAAAGATGAATCATCAGATTTTCTTGGAGTGAAGCTTTCTTTGTCCCTAGAGCTCTGTTCCCCTACTCAGGATCTTATCTTTCCCAGTACTCATATTTTATTACTTATAGAAGAGCATGAAATATACAGGTCATTTATTTCACAAGCCAATAAGGACAGTCTTGGTATTCCACGTTTCTTTGCCCATGATTCTGTTCACACCTCTGATTCTCAAGTGAACACACCCCAAGGTTCAGTGTGTATTTGGCTTCTTTTATATTTTTCTCTTTTATCTTCATTCTTGGGGATTTCTGGGTTTGTACCCATGCTGTAGAAAAGTATACTTCATGCAAGACAAATATGTGAACAAGGTGAAATGCAGAGGCAGATGGAATCATCTTTGTGATATCTAAACAAAAAACTGTGAACGTAATGAAATACTAAAGCATTTGCATTACTGTGTGAGCTTGAGCTGAAAGACTAAAGCTGATGCAACAGTTATTCATATGTGAAATTAAAGCCTTAGTTTCCTTGCTGTTGACCTGTCATTACTGCATGCAGAGTATCGTTTCAGACTTTTAGAAGCTAATGAATATAGACTCCTAGATGAATGAATATTTACATATAAGCTACTTGTTTACGCTTGCCTAGTCTGCATTAATTTTGATCTTTTTCACTCTAATGATATAGAAGAAGGAACTGTTGTGGAACTACATCTTCACCCCCCCCCCCCCCGACTCCAACACCAGAGAATACCTTGGTGTTATGATGGAAGCCTGTACACATAGTTTGATTTTTAGTGGAAAATACATAGAACTTCATATTTCAGAGCTAGCAGGTGAAGCCCAACCACAGCAATTGCCATCCAGCTAAGTAACGCAGCCTCATTGTAACTATGCAGGTTCTGAGCATTGCACACAACTAACCTTAGACTGTTGCCACTCAGACTAAAGTTTTTTTAGCTCAGTGCCTTCACTGTAGCTTATGAGGTGGTGTGTGGGAAATGAGAAATGGGCAACTGAGGAAGCTGTTCTTTTCTGCCTCAGGAGGCAGTATGCCTTGCTGCTACTCCCATAGTAATGATTCATGCTGGGTTTCTTATGGTTGTTTGTGATTGGAGGAGGTTTGCCTTAATTTCTCATTCTTGCTTTTCCCATGGCTGATTACTTTTAGAGGTCAAAATGTTGAAACAAGAGTCTGTAAAACATGCATCTGTAAATTAACTTTTGGAAATATGCACCCTGACTCTGGAAAATCAGATTGTTAGGTGACTGCTTTAGCTGTCTTTTATTCCAGACTCTTCCTGGGATACACTTGGTCCCAAGTAGTAGAGGTTCTATGAGAGGACAAACAACCCTTTGTTAAAGCGACATCTTTAACATGGCTATTTTTGTCGTGCTTTACAAGTCTGTGATATACATTGGTAATACTCCGGGCTTCTTCAATTTTTATGTGGAGATTGGCATCTAGTGTTGTATCAATATCTTCCTCTTATACTCACTGTAGTTTAATAAGCCTCTGGTAGCTACAACCTCACTTAAGCAGAAAATACCATGAAAATACTGAAAGACATCCTTGCAAGGAGTGTGTTCCACCTGGGGCATCCCAATATCCCTGGCAGTGTATTGGAGCAATTAAACCTAATGTTTACAAATTTAGGGAATCTCAGGGAGTTAATGGAAGTATTTGCAGAACCTAAGATGAGGTATATCCCTGCAAGATAATACGTGGTGCTGGAGCTTGGGCAACTCTGATGGATTAGAAGCATGCTGTTTGCATGGCACAACTGAAGAGCTGAGCCAAATATTGCAGGTCCTATCCAGCTTACAGGGCTGGCTCTTTCTTTGCGATAGTACTAGCGTGGATGTGCTGGAATCTGCATTTTTGGGGGGACAGTTTTAGAATGGCTGCCGTGTTTCTTCCTCGTTTTTCCGGTAACGCTGTCTGTGTTGAGTGTCTGCAGAGTGTCCGCAGAGCAGAGGGACGCGGGCCCGTGTTTTGGCAAGGCAGAGGGCTGGGAAGTTGCAGCAGCCACGTTCCAGAGCGGGCTCCGCGCCGCCTTCGCCCGTGACTCCGTGACACCGGCCCGAGCCGCCGGGCGCGGCGTTGCCGTGGAGACGGCGCCGCAGGGGCCGGGGGCGGGAGGAGGCGGCCCGGGCGCCGCCAGCACCCCGAGCCCTCCCAGCTCCGCTCCCCCCCCGCCGCCGTTCCCTATTATAGAAGAGCTTCCGGCGGCGTGAACCACTCTGACATCATCCTCCGCACCCCGGTGACGTCAGCGCCGGGAGCGGGGCGTGACGTCGGTGCGTAGGGGAGCGCGGTGACGTGTTCTATTTAAAGCTCCCCGGGCGGAGGATGGAGGCAGAGCGGGCAGGTGCCGCCGCGGGCAGGAGCTCGCTGGCTGCGTGCGGCGTGGGGCTGTAGGGCAGGGCGCGGCTCCACTCCGCTCCTCTCGCCTCTTCCCTTCCCGTTCCCCGGGAAGGAGGAGCGGGACGGAGGAGCGGGCTCCGCGCGGCGGCTGCGCCTGCCCGCCGCGAGGGGACGAGCGGGCGGTGGCGGAGGTGTGAGGCGGAGGCGGGGGATGCGAGCGGGCGCGAGCAGCGGCTCGGTGGCGCCGGAGCAGCCGGGCACCGCCTGAAGCGGCCATCGCTCCCTCCCTCTGTCCCACTGGCGGGGCTGAGCCCGTGGCCCCGCCGCAGAACAGCGCGGGCTCGACGGCGGCAGCCCCTCCCGCCGCTCGCTGTCAGTGACCGATCCGCCGCGCCCCAGGACGATGCCCGCCCGTTCGCTGCAGAAGAAGGCGTGACGGCGAGGAGCGGGCCCGCCGCCGCGGGAAGGAGGAGCGGCGCCCCGCATCTCCGCAGCCGGGGGTGGGCGGGCGGGCGGATCGGGGGAACGCGGCGCCCCGGTGCCCGCGGGCGACGCGCGGCCGCAGCTCGTCGGTAGCGGCCTCTTGCCGGGAGTCCGATGCCAGCGCCGGTGCCACGGCTCGCTCTGCCTTCTGGGGAAAATGCATCCGTGCCCGCCACGCTGCTGGCGGCCGTGCTAGGGGGAGCGGTGGCGTGGAGCTCTGTGCGCACCGCCTGCCCCATCCCGCTCCGCCTCTGAGGCACACAGAGCCCTCCGCGGCCGCGCACGTCCCGGCGAGAAGCGCCGCAGCCGCCGCCAGCCTTTCGCAGAGAAGGCGAGCGCCTCCCCGTTCTCCTGCAGGAGGGGATCCGTCAGTCCCCGAAGTCGCCGCTGCCGCCCGCCCGGGGCCCGGAGCCGCTGCCTGCGGGCGCCCGGCGGAGCCGGTGGCCATGGGAGCCCGGCCCGCGGGGGGCGCTCCCTAGGGCGCGGGCGGCCCCGTTCGGCCCCCGGCAGCTGCGGCGAGCCCAGAGCAGCGGCCCCCGCTGCCACGGGGCTGCAGAGCTGCCGGCGCGGCGAGGAGCGCCCCGGGGACGCGGCACCACCGGTGCCAGGCGCTGCCGGCCGCCATGGGGTAAGGATGTCGCGGGGGCCGCCGGGCTGGTGCCGGGGCTGGGGGTGGGAGCGGCTGCCCGCGGAGCTGTGGGCGCTGCTGGATGCGCACGGAGCCGAGGGGTCTCACTGGTGGGGTGCGCCAGCAGCAGGAATCCTGCTGCAGTCGGTGCTGTGCATCAGCCCGGTGAGGGGAGAGCACCGCGATCCGTGAGGGGCGCACCACGATCTGCAGAGGTTTGTCTCCGCCGTAGTAGCCACATCGGAATTCTGGAAGAGCCGTCTCGGCTCCCAGTTCCCCACCGTGAGGACCTTTTCTGGGTTGTTGGGCGATGTTCAGACCTGAGAACGAGTGGTTTAAACTCAGTGCGCTAGGGGGAAATTCCAGAACAGCGAAGGCTCGCTTTCACTCTTCTGGAGTCTTCTGAGAATATCGAACAACGTGTGAATTTCTCAATAAATTGAAGAAGGCTCTAAGGAAATCGGCTTCACAGCAGGTTCCCTAGTAAACTGGGGAATCCACTTGAGGGTTTAGTGAAATGAGAAGGAATAAAATCTGTAAAATTAGTCAGATCTCATAGAAATTGGTAGATAAAAAAGCGACATAGATACCTATGAAAACTTTGCACAGTCGTATCCTTAGGAATTTGTATAGTGATACGAAAAAATAGTCCATGCTGCCGAGCTTGTCTGATAGTGGAATGGAACTCATACATGTTCCAAAGCAACAGAAACCTGGTATGATCTGGCAAACTGCAAGTTGAAGGCAGATTTTCAGAGCATTAAAAAGACACTGTTTTAGTTAGATTTTATGACAGTAGTTCAAAGTCTACAAAAGTTACAAATCATGTCCTTTGTGTTTTGGTCACTTAGGAATTAGGATGTGAAACTGGCATATTACTATGGGAATTACAGATGTCTGTTTCCTCAAGCTGTCTAGGACACTTGGATTCTTCAATTTATTAACTTCCTTGCATGTGTGGTGATAACAGCTGCATCCTTGTCTCTGCCCTATCACTGTGGGTCACAGTACAAGATGTAGGAAGGAATGACTCCTTACTCCTTAGGCTAGTTTTTATTTTTCTGGTGTCTTCTCTTCCATTAAAAAAATTCAAACAGAATAAACCCAGACTTGCAGCTGTCTACATATCCAAGAAAATGATGTTTCAAAACTCTGCCACAAGGCTAAATGATATTATATTTTTTTTTGATATATACCTAAAACTGCTAGTCAGACATAGGATTATGTAAAATTAAAATAATGGAAACCCTCTCATTTATTTAAAATCAATACTGTGTTTGTAGATATTCGAGTTAAGTGTATCATATTACAAATCCAGGGAACTGTTGAAGAGGAGCAAACATTCTGTCTCCAGAACTCCAGTTCTGCTGGTGTTTTAGTGTCATAGCTTCTTAATAAACAGTACAAATCCCTATCTCTAGAGAGTTGAAATAATCTTGAGAACCACAGTTGTTGATGACTTGAGTAGTATCTTGGTACATTAAGGTCAAGAAGATGAAATTTACTAGCAAATACTTTAAAGACATTTTAGACAGTATACATTGGGGTATTGCAATATAGAATTCCTTTATAGATCATCTTCTAAAAGGGACAATAGACCCTGAAATGTAGGAATGTGTTACTGGTAAGCCCCCATCTCTCTATATCTGAGTGAGCACACCCAAGCCAAGGCCAGCACCCACTTAGTGGATCTGTGGTTGCATATCAGACGTTTGTTACTGTTCAGAGCACAGGTCTTGATTCAGTAGCTGTTTTTTATTAATTTCTAAATGCAAGTGCCTATGGATTTCAGAGTATTTCTACACCAAGGTACACTGGCCTTTTAATTCAGCAGTTGATACTCTATAATCTACTAAGGTCTAAAAATTGAGTGTTCTAGAAGAAAGTTGCAAAATCATTGATAATTCAATGTACCTGGGTCACATGAGGGTCTGTGTATTATATTCAGTACTTAATGGAAACTCCTATGCTGTGTAAGCTTGTAGAGTGATCTTGTAGTACCTGGCTGGTGGAGAGTTTACCTATTTCAATGGTTAGAACACAGAAAATTTGGGGTGGGGAAGCTGGCTTGCCAAACCAGCAGTGGCTTTCTTAGTCTGATTTCATATCATGAAGAATTCACTGTTCTGCTGGTGTAGTTCAGACTGTTCGGCACGTGGAATACCATCAGGCAAGCCAGGTAATTATGCACTGGGTATGTGATGGAAACCAGCTGGTGAGTAACTGGGCTCTGGGCCATGCTGCTATTAAACATTTTTTTGGGAAACTTGAAACTAGAGAAATGGTCTGTAGAGTAGTTCACGACACTTTCTTACTGCTGTATTCTGTATGTTTGTGGGTGTCTCTCGTCTCACAGGGGAAGGTAAGTGAATCAAGCCCTTTGGATTGTATAGGCCAGACACACAGAATGTCCAGTTTTGTTTCTCTGTCTGCCAGTCTGTCTGACTTCTCCCAGTTCCTCATTCCTGTTGCATGAAGAAAAGTTCCTATCAATAGTTACTGTTGAGTGGTATAACCATTGTGAACAACCTTTTGTTGGGTTGACCAGCTACAATATAGCATTCTTTAATAGGGAAACATGAATTTGGTGTAAAAACTATGTTCTGTCCTAGTTGATAACATGTATTCATGTGTTCATTGTCAGTACTGCACAATCAGTCTTCTTTGAGCAGAAGTCTGATTGCATTAAAAATCCTCAAGAAACAGCTCTAAAGCATACTCAGGATTTATATTGGCAGTTTAGGCTGTTGTATCCATTGACCAGGTAAGTACTGTTAAAGCTGGAACCATTGCCATATTTTTGTTGTCACTGGTACTGCTTGTACTTCGATCTGTGAGCAGGGAAAGTAGAGATTTTGTTAGTGGACTGTGGTGCAGTTGTTGTTTAGGCTGGAATGAATACACTTCTTGCCAGACACAGTGGGGAAGCTGTACACCTGTGAATTCTGGTAGGGATGCAGACATTGATGTCCTGTTAGACATAATCTCAAGTATTAATTCCTGATTTATTAATGGGTAGTCTCTCCATAATTTCTTTACATGATGGCCTTTACATGATGGCTGTGGATAAATATCTAAATTTAATACTTGCTTTTCCCATCACTCATGCTGGATTATAAGGAATTACAAGGCAAAAGCTTCTGTAAGATGTGCTCATCTCTGTCATGTCATGTTAATTAAGGTGTCTTTATAAAGGCTTCATCTTCAGTTTTGTTGGACTATATTTAGTATGTTATCTTCGTAAAGGTGGTTATGAAATGTGTCAGTTTGAGATGGCAGAATTAGAATACTAGGGTTCTTAAAATGGCTGGAGATTATTGAAAAAGATTAGTACCTTAGGGTATATTTTTTGGTGCTGTACTTGCTTAGAAATAAGTATTTTAATTTTTGGTAATCTGCAGCTGGTTGATCCACTCCTAGCTCTTACACTGTTTGAAGTATGTGGAGTTAGTCAAACCCATTTCTTTAAACAGGACAAACTGCAGCCTTGTCCTGAAATGTTTGTTTGCTTTCTGGATCTGGGTTGCAGTACATGAACACTATAAAGCTGTTGAGAGCCAGAAGCATTACTGATCATTGAATTTGTCTAGGCTCAAATTCTTTAACCTGTTTTCCTTCCACAAGACTTTATGGTAGCTTTCCCAAAACTTTGTTTTAGCAACACTTTCATCAGCTGTGCTCCTCTGACACAAATACTGCAGATAGTAGAGCAGAAGGTGTAGCATCTTGGCACTAGTTCAGCATTACTGCAAGTCCTGGCCATCTTGCTATCTCAGAGGTAAAACAAGATGCCTATTGTGTGAAAGCAATGGCAGCAAAATACTTTATGTTGTCTTCTGTAGCAGAATGGAGAGTCTTAACAAGTTCTACGGATAACACCAACAAAACTTGATTATCTGTAAAGAATTAGTAATGTATAGATACCAAGACAGACTGTATGTAAATCAGCCTGAAATGGTTAATAAACTACTTTGCTGGCAACAATATGTGTAGACCTCTACCATGCTTAAATTATATTCAGTCACAGTAATTTTATGACTGCAAAACAAGCATGAGAAATCTGAACCAGATCTTCTGGCCTGGCAACACATAAATGAGTGTCCTGATCATCATGAGGGGATGATTGCTGATCTAGAGAAGGTATTTGTAATGACTTATGGTTTCAATTAATCTGGTTTGGTACTTCCATGCATTATTAGGATTTTATAGGCCAACCCTTTAGGAAAAATCCTAACTCTGCTGAAAAGAAACATTTAAGTCCTTCCCATTCATCATGTTGAGATAATTTTTATTCTCAGTGCTTCAAGGCAAACGTCAGATGTGTGTGTGTTCTTTGTGTGTGTGTGTTCTTGTGATTTCTTTTTCTTAAACAGTGCTTGCCCTACCACAGTAACCATTATCTTTGCAGGGCTCAATTAGATGTTGAGCCAAAATCTGAGAAAATACAGAGTCTTGGAGCCACAGAGATTGCAATGGCTTGTAATTCTGTAACAGGTCAGCACTTTTGATCAGGGAAGGCAATGACACTTAACTAGAGCAATGACACTTAACTAGAGCTCTGCCTGCTAGTTAGTAAAAGTTTTAAGTAGAATTTAGATACCATTTTAATGGGAATTTTTGTTGCAAAACATTTATTAAATATGTTTGTCTTTTAAAACTGGTTTGATTTAAAGGTCTTAGCTAGTCACTCTTTAAATCATTGCTTTTCAAATCTGTGTCTAGACATTAGTGTACTTCAGAGAAGAGCATTATCTTATGATGTAACACTAATTTACCAGTAGTTTCTGATTAGTATATATTCTGATTGCCTTGGACATCATTTTAGTTGAGGCTATGGTTTTCCAATGTATTCCAGATCACTGACCATCTAAACATTGCAGATGCTTAAACCAGGTTAGAACTTAGTTCTTCTTCTCCTTTAGATATATAGGTAATTTTGAAGCTGTTGAGGCCTAAAGTAATTACCAAGGACCAAGGTCTCTGCTAGTTCAAAAGTTACAAGTTAAGAGATGCTTAGTAAGGAAACCAGTGTGGTGTATTGATACCCAGCCAGGCTGAGACTAGGTCTGGAAAGGACCTTGCATGAGTTTGTATCTATATGCCTGTGTTTTAACAATGTGCACTTTGTATCAGAGACAGTCTTGCATTGAAGAAGAATCTCAGGCTTCTCCATGTGTGTAGTTATAGTGTTAATAGCAGGTAACTGTGACAGTGAACAAAGAAACAAAGTATTTTGTATTTTTTAAAGTGGAGAAAAACCCAGAATCCACCTCTTCCTATTTTTTTCTTCTTTTTTAAAGATACCATGAAACATGTATTTAAATGCCCTATTTAAAAGCCCTACTTAGGTGAAAGCTTTCTGTAAAAAAAATTTTGAAGAGCATGCTTTCTAGTTCAGGGTTTTGTGCTGTTTTTCCTGCAAGGCTTTTTCAGATATATTCAGTCTTAAACGTAAGGTGTAATGGGTGTGAAAGCATTGCATTGTGAAAAATCTGCTTTTATATCCAGTTTTGATGGTAGGCTTCTTTTCCCCATTCTGTATAAAGTTTTTAAAATTTCCCAAGGCTCAGCCATGTGAGAGCCAGCAAAATTAGTATTGTGTTCAGGACAGAAAGATTAGAGGGGAGAAGAGGCTAGAGGGAGCTGTGGGTTTATTCTACCTGGGCCTTGCACTATGCAGTGGTGAGCTCTGTTTCGTCTACATAGTGTCCTGGTAGTGGCATTACTCCATTCTGTGAAGTAATGGAACTGTGTTTCAGTACTATATTGATTTTTGGGAACTGCATCACCATCATGCTTCTGGCAACAGAATGCACTCTGATACGCTTCTTTGGTGGCAAGTAGTGATGAATGTCAGTCATTGTTAAAAAATTAGTCTAGAAAGATACTGTTTAAACATGCAATAGACGATGGTGGATTGCCAGATACAAGCATATTTTGACATTTGCAGTAACTAGTCATGATTTTGGGTTTTTTTAGTTACAGTTATCAAGTTAGCTAACTTAAGCAGACTGCATCACTCATTTGCTGTAACGGGAGAGGAAAACTTGAAATACATAGCTCCTTCAGGTTTTTCTTCTTCTTCCACATACATGCAAACGATTCACAGGCACTGTTTTGTTGATGTTTGTGGCTGTGCTCTTTGCCAACATCCTGATTGTTAAATTTTCACAGATCCTGCCACGAGATGGTGGGAACCACAGAAGTAAAGCACTGCTTCTTCCACTTGTCTGCTACAGCACCCATGTTTGTGCAGTGAACTATGTCAGTACTGTAACCTAGCTGACTGCAAATATAGGGGTGTGCACAAGGGAAGGGCCACTACAGGTAGGATAGAGCTACCTTTTCCTACAGCAGTGTCTGTTTATTCTGGTGGGAAATGTTCACAAAGATCTGAACTCAGATCTACCTGTGTTGAACTTTGATCCTCAGTCTTGAAAGCTCAGGTCTGGAAAGGTTTTTTGTGATTGCTCACTAGCTTGAATCTCAGCTTATTGAGAAATGTTATTTTTTCCACTTTGAATAGTGTATTTTGTAGTAAAACAAAACAACACCAAAGCCAAACCCAAACAAACAAAATCCCTAAGCCCAAACTGTACTAGGTAATATTGCTGAGTATAGAATTCGGGTTTGTAAAATGCTTTTAAATTACTTATTCTGTAAATAGTATGCTGTAGTCTTGGATCCACAGTCAATCTTGAAACTCTTCTTGTAATAGGACATATGATGAGGTCTTCTTTGAGTTTTGAAAACTGAGGAATGAGCTTTAAATGGTCAACACTTTACAGTGAAGTATTGGTGAAATAAATCATCTTTGACATGTATTCTCACAATTCCTACTTCTTAGGCCTGTTAATTTCCAACAGACTGCTAGCCCTGGCTTGCCTGTACAAAATTCTAAAAGAATGTACTGTGTGATATTGGAGAAAACAGTGTTTTCTCCAGTATGACTTACTGTGGAATACGCAGCCATGGCAGGTGTCCTAGGGTACTTTTCATGCTTACAAAAATAAGCATATGCAATAATACGTGCTGTGTATCTCTGTTGTCAAATGACTGTATGCAGTAAACTGGGGTCCTAAGCAGATATTTGGATGATTGGCTTTAACCAGAATACCTGTGATTTTGCGCTGGGTTTTTCACTGACTGTGTGTGACTAAAAAGTTAACCTGCAATTAGACAAGAACACTTCTGTTGGATTAATTTACATTCAGCTTCTGCATACTGATTTCCAAGTGCTTTTTTTAGCGATCAAGTGTATGTCCCTTTTATACATCTAGACATTTAGAGGAACTGGTTTCTACGAGGAAACAGTTAGCAGTGCTTGGGAATAGGTGGTGTCCTGCTGATTTGAATTCTAGGTACTCATGGTTCTCAGAAGCACTGCACAGCTCAGCATGTCTGGCTATGCATGATAGTAAAATTCACAGGATCTTTCAGAAGTTTTCACGAAAAAGACACAGGTGCTGAAGTAATGATTATATAATGGTCTATTTTGGCTGAATTTTGTGAAATGAGCACTGAACACTAGATTCCCTAAGATAACCTCACATCTGAATCTAAATGCTGCCCATGTCTCTTACATTGGATCTTAATGGGCCACTTGAGATCTGAAGTAGTTTTTACTGAGTTATGTATTTGGTGACCTTAAATGAAAACAAACCAACAAAAACTTCTCCTTTTCTCCTCATCAATTACAGTTTTTAAAATCAGACTGCAACAAAAGCTAGAATAGTTCTATTACTGGGAGGGAATGATGAAGAGTATTATAGGGCCTTTTCTATATGCCACTTTTATTGTTAGCAGGATTGGAGAATTAATATTATTCTGGGGTGAAGTTAGACAAGGAAAGACAATCTGCTTCTTCCCCAGTTGTTCTTAAAAAGAACAATTTTACTTGGCATTAAAATACATTTGAAGACCTCTTCTCTTCTCCTCCTTAGTTACAACAGTAAATCCAACATTTAATGGATACTGCTGGTCTTGAGTGCTCAGAGATGGACATGGTACTCCTCAAATCACTTACACTAAGTCAGCCTTTACAGATTGAATACACATCTAGATCTTGTAAAGGTTACCTTCTGCTCCACCATCTTGTCTTTTTGTCTTGGTACTTCTGCCACTGGCTAATGTTTTTGTAAAACCCAAGACTTTGCTTATTCAGGGAACCCTAAATCATTTTGTCTTACATCTATGCCATTCACCTTCCTGAAGAACTGTTACTCTTCATTTGCTTGTAACACTGGAAAAATTTTTGCAGTTAAGTATGTTATGAGTACTTCCTGCTCATGGCATTCTATTTACTAGATTAACCAGTCTGTTTGTAACAAAATCTTTTAGTGAGTGGGAAATGGCAGTTTCTGCTATGTGGACTAGTATGTGATGCTTCAGTTAAGCCTCTTTTGGACATAAACATGTGAGCACTTAAGTGCTCCCGTTTGAGAAGACGACACCATGTTTATCATACAGCTATAAAATGTCTTTAAATGCAGCTTTCTTTAAAACTGACTTTGCAATGCAGCCATTCTGTAAGTAGCTAATGAACCTGCTTGGTTTTGGCCACTGTTTTTTTCGTGGATACAGAAACACTGGGGCTTGGTTTTTTACATTTAATACCTGTTAGGATATTTATGCAAAGGTGTGAGTGAGGAAGGCTTTTCTAGTTCTTGTTTCACACATAGGTTTTGAAGGCATTGAACCCTACCAGTTCATTCGGGTACCATGTAAGGAAAATTTTTCATTAAAAAAAGGTCATGCTGAAATAACTAGCTCTTAACAAACACTGGTTGCTACTCTTTGATTACATGCTTCTTAACTGTAGGAGCCAGCATTTATTTCTGAATGTTTTTATTGAGCTGTTAAATATAGGCCTCTAAAGTAGGCAATTTGAGCCAAAAATTCTGCACCAACTGTATGGTATCCATTTTTTTGCTCAGTTTTTCAAAATGCTGAGCAGTATTCTGAGATCTGGTTTTTTAAAATTATTTTCATTTGAGTAAAGGCCTGACACCTACCTGCTATCTTGGCATTGAAACTAAGGTCATTGTAAATGTCTTTCAGAAGTATAAGCAAAATTTCGAAGTGATGTTTGCAAAGTGGTTGCTGATCTAGTTCTAGTACAACTAACACATAATACTTTGTCTTTACCACCCTCCACCAGCATAATCAAAGTAAGTACATGAGCTGTCATGAAGAAATGTTTCTTTACGTTATTTCAATAGCAATACCTGAGGATAGTACTGATACAGTTGTGTTTCCAGAACTGTCACCTTCACAGAATCACAGAACAGGTAAAATAGGAAGCGACTACAGTGTATCATGTTGTCCAGCCTCCCTGTTCAAGCAGGGTCATCCCAGAGCACATTCCACAGCATTGAGTCTAGACAGTTCTTTAATATCTCCAGTGAGGGAGACTCCACAACTTCTGTGGTCAAGCTGTTCCAGTGTGTGGTTACTTGCAAGAAGTTCTCCCTCATGTTCAGGTGGAACTTCCTGTGAATCAGTTTCTGCCCACTGCCTCTTGTTCCATTGCTTGGCACCACTGAGAAGATGGTCCACCACTAGTCCATTGTCTTGACACCCTTCCTTCCAATACTTGTATACATTGATGAGGTCCCCTCTCAGTTGTCTCTTCTCAAGGCTGAACAGGCCCAGCTCCCTCAGCCTTTCCTCATAAGAGGTGCTCCAGACCCCTCACCATCTTTGTAGCCTCCGCTGGACCCACTCCAGGAGCTCCATGTCTTTCTTGTCCTGAGGAGCCCAGAACTGGACACAGCTCTCCAGGTGAGGCCTCGCCAGGGCTGAGTAGAGGGACAGGATCGCCTTCCATGACCTGCTGGCAATGCCCTTCCTAATGCCCCCCAGGATACCATTGGCCACCAGGACACTCTGCTGGCTCATGGACAGCTGGGTGTCCACCAGGACCCGCAGGTCCTTCTCTGCAGAGCTGCCCCCCAGCAGGTCAGCCCCTTCCTCCCCAGGTGCAGGACCTGGCATTTGCCTTTGCTGAATTTCAGATGGTTCTTCTCTGACCATCTCTCCATCCTGTCAAGGTCCTTCTGAAGGGCTGCACAGCACTCGGGGCTGTCAGTCACTCCTCCCAGCATTTTGTCGTAAGTGAATTTGCTGAGGAGAAATCTGCCCATTTTTACAAGTCAAGGATGAACAAGTTAAACAGTTCTGGGCCCAGTATTGAACCTTTGGGAGACACCGCTAGGGACAGGCTTCCAACTTTGCTGCTGATTTTGACCCTCTGGCATCTGCTATTCAGCCAGTTCTCAATCAACCTCACTGTCCACTCATTCAGTCCACACTTCCTGAATTTGTGTATGAGGATGTTGTGAGCGACCGTGTCAAAAGCCTCACTGAAGTTGAGTAGACAATATTGACTGTTCTCTGCTCATATGAGCTGCTTATCAGTGGCATGAACAGCCTAGTCCAGGTGTGGCTGTTCTTCTCTGCCTGTTGGCGTTCGTCTCCATGGCACAGCACTTGGCACAATTCCTTGACTGGTGCTTACTATGCAGACGTGTCAGACTTTTCCCTTGTCAGTCACTGTAGTGGGCTCTGCAGAGAACTTTTTGTTCCATGCACAGTGTGTGCTCATACTAGTATATTTAAAAATGGACTGTGCCCTTTATCATTGTTTTACATCTTCCTACAGTGGGAAGTTACCCGACAGTGCAAGGCATGTCATTGGGAGAGACAGGATTTGGAGCTATCTTAGGAATGCCTTTAGTGATCCAATGAGCAAACTGCACTGGAAACCTGTCAGGAATGGTATTTGGGTGTCTCAGAATGTTTGGCATAAGTGTGCTGTGAACAATCAGGGAAACAGACCCGGGACTCCTAGTTACAGGTCAATACAGGTACAACCACTGCATCCAAAATTCAGTAATGTTTGCTAGGCTGTAAGTTGTCAGAAGGGAGGGACTTGCTGGCATGGTGATAATATGCTCAAAATGAATTAAAGAGTCTTTATAGATCCTGCAGTGCTCAATGGGTGATTCAAATTGATTTGTTATTTATGAATATAAAATTAATTTCTTTACCTTTCTAGGAGTCTAATTCAGTTCCTTGATACAAATGAAATGATCCAATTCTCATATTTTGATGTGGACCAGTGATTTTTTTTCTTTGAAATTTAGCATGCAGATAGATGTAGCACTCTGGTTGGGATTGCAAACTGTTTGAAGATCAGGTGCTGGTGGTGAAATGCATTTCTATTCAGCCCCCCCCTTATGTAAATGCTGATATTTCCACTGGTGCTGGTGGAAGCATGAGTTGAGCTTTGAAATGTCTGCAGTCAGCATGTGGTTGTGCCAGTGGTTTATTTCAGGGTATTTATTTTTGAGGGTTAAGTGCAAAAGCTCTTAAAACTGACTGTTAACTGAAAAATTCTTTATGTCAAATATGTGGTTTGGATTTTTAAGCTGGAAATGAAAGGCATGACAAGTGCCAAGCCCACTAAAATAAAAAGCTTTTTCATGTGGAGAGGGCATGTCAAAATTAATAACTTGGAGATGTGGAAAAAGATGGAGTGGACATGGTTGATTGGGTGAGAAGTGGTAAGGAGGTGTGACTTTCTGTATGAAGCTCTACAAGGTAGCAAAATGTAAGTTTAGAGCCAATAAGGAGATGAATTTAAGCTATTAAGAAGCAAAGAGGAGTTGCTAAAGACTGTGGTGCTAAATGAGGAAACCTTATTTTACTACAGACATATATTTTAGACAAATTCCAAATGTGGAGTAATAAACAAGGAAGATATGTATTCCTTGGTTTTTTGTTGTTAACATATTGCCAAGACATCTAGTCTTAATAATAACAAAATTATGACTAGTATTATTTTAGCATTGTCTCTCAAAGTCAAAGATGATTGGAAAAACAGCAGTTAGACTAATTTTTAAATAGTATCACTGCTTACCATATAATTGCCATTTATCTCAATAGAAACACATGTTGACTTGATTCTATGATTTTGCATTTCTTCTGTTACTTTCTAGGTTCTAGAATTCTCATCAGTCTATTGTCAAAAGCCCCAGCTTTGCCACTTTGCTTCGTAGCTGTAAAACACAGCTATCAGAACAAAATTCTTGTCAGAGGCAATGATGAGACTTGATGAAGCATGCAAAATCACACTGAATGTCAAATTAGAAAAAACTGTGTTTGCATTGTTTATTGAACTCTCCCGTATTTTATGGAATCTAAGGTGATGTGGGATTGCCACTGTTGTTATTTCAGTGTTCTACACAGCTTCATGTCCTAGTGCCAACCCTCTTTTCTCACTTCCTTCATGCTTGTCAGTGCTGCTGAAGGATTTTATTACAGCCCCTAAACTGATCTAACCAAACTTTAGAACAGAGGGTGTTCACTTACAGACAGTCTTGTGCTTTCATGTCAGGACAAAGCGAGGAGTTTCAGTCCGTCAATTTTCTGAATTTGCTGCTCTGGGTGGCACTTCTACCACTGTTGTCTTATGACCCTTAAATCCCGCCAAACACTATGATTAACATCAAAAACCCATTATGTGCTTGCTGTTTCTACCAATCTGTGCCTCAGCAAGAGCACCTGAGTGGCCCCATGCAATCTGGCTTAATTCTTACCTTGTTTAGTCAGCATCAATTGGTCTAATTAGTTATTTGTGAGTGGCATAAACAGCCCTTATCACAAGCTGGAAATTGTTTGGCATAGGAAGCTACTGAACTTTAAATCTTAAAGAATCCATAAATTAATTTTAGGGTGTTTGTAAAAGGTGAAAAGGAAAACGTGCAAATCATTAATTGTGGAGATACTTACAACTTTTTACCAGCTAGGCTCGTAGTTCAATGCCTTAGAAAGCCTCGGGCAGCCTAGAGAGGTAGCACGGGCAATCCAGCATTTCAGTAGCTCTAAAAGCGGCAATAGTAGCTGCAAAGCTGATACCACCAGCAGAAGCAAAGAGGGAGAAATACAGCTTTTGGTTGCCAATTCCTGCAATTAGAAGCTTTCAAGTAGAAACAGAGACAAGATGTTCGCAGAAAGGGTGCAAGCCAAAGAGGCCGGGCCCCCTCTTGGTCCTTTCTTTTATTGGGAGAAGGGGAAAGGGGAGGACTGGGGGCGTACCCGGGGTGACCGGCCAATGAGACACTGCTAAAGAGTCTGAGTTACATTTGGTTTTGCCCGCGTTTGGAACAAAGGGCTTCAGAGCACATGACAGAGGCAAGTGTCTTGGGGGGAGGGGGAAGGGAAGCTCGGAACAGGCAGCAACAATTCCCTATTTGTTTTTCTTTAAAGCTGGGTTGTAACTCTTAGTAACTTAAAGTGCATAGAACAGTAACAAAACAACAGTGCAAAACATAATTGGAATCTATCGTCCCTACAACTCGACAGTACCTAGGATGTCTTTAAACTAGTTCCCCAGTTAAAACTCAGGGGTTTAGTCAGGGCATCTATGGTATGGGGTATCAGGACGAAGATTTACAATATACAGTGCAAAATGTGAGTGCAAAACAGCGCAACATAACTTAAGGGATTAACATCAAAATCTGGAGTAGGGGGTTTACATGAGGGTGCAAAATCAGGATCCTTTTTATGGCGTCTCCTCCAGGAGGCAGTTTTAACCTCCTTGACTTTTGAGGAGGTGACATAAGGTTTTATCCATTTTCCTGGGAACCACCTCAGTCCTTGAGGGGTAGATACACTGGCATACCCATGTCCCCAAGTTACAAGTTTGTATGGTCCTTGGATTTTTAGAGTCTCTGGGTCCTGGATCAGGACTTCTGGATTCTCCTTCAGTTTCTGTCTCCTGGTCTTCTGGAAATGATGATAGATGGGAGGGTTTGGGTCCTCAAAGGTGCCATTCAGGAAGTTTATGGTAAACAGTGCTTTGTTGAGTCTGAGGACAGGTGAGTTGAGTTTGGTGGTCCCTGACTGTTGTAGCAGCATTCGCTTGAGGGTTTGATGGGCACATTCAACAATGCCTTGTACAGTTGGGGAGTGAGGAATACCTGTAATATGTCAAAATCCCACTGCTGATGAAAGTTTTTAAACTCCTGAGAGATGTAGGCAGGTCCATTATCAGTTTTTATCTCCTCACAGCAAAAGCTTGGACAAGATGTTTTTCAACGTCCTTAGCTTTTTCACCTGCATGTGCAGAGGCATACATAGCACCAGAGAAGGTATCAATAGAAACGTGAATGTATTTTAATCTCCCAAATTCAGGGAAATGTGTGACATCCATTTGCCACACTTCACCGCTATTAATGCCTCTGGGATTGACCCCCATGCCCAGTGATGGAAGCTGTAGCTTCTGGCAGTTGGGACATGTTGCCACTATTGCTTTTGCCTGAGTCCGTGACAGATGGAACATGTGGATAAGAACAGGAATATTTTGATGGTACATGGCATGGCTCAATTTTGCTTGTTCAAAAACTTGGAGGAGCTTTGGTAAGTTGGCTGATAGAACTATGTCTGCTGGCATAGCCAGAACATCAGCTCTACGATTACCCTCTGCAATAAATCCTGGCAGGTTTGTATGTGACCTCACATGCATGACAAAATAGGGATGCTCTCTGTGGGAAACCAGAAAAATTAGCTTTAAGAGCAAATCATAATTTTTTTTGCTTGAGATTTCTTTTAGGAAAGCATGCTCAGCTCTAACAGTTACTCCAGCTACATATGCTGAGTCTGTGACCAAATTAAAGGGTTCTTTGAACCTCTCAAATGCTCTAATGACGGCTGCTAGTTCAGCTACTTGTGGTGATCCCTGGATTACTTTGATGTCAGATTCCCACTTTTGCGTCTTTGGGTTTTTCCATGTGATCACTGATTTTTTTACTCTTTCCTGAACCATCAGTAAAAATGGTCATCTCATCGAGGGGTTTTCTACTTTGAATCTCTCGAGGGATGGAAGAGAATGCCAGGTTGAACAATGTATGTTTTGGGTAACGATTGGAGATTTGGCCTGAGTAACTATCTAATGCAACTTGTAAATTTATATTATTTTGAAGTAGGTGATCTAATGTGTCTGTTGTTACAGGTAAGTAGATGCATGCAAAGTCACATCCTGCCAGGGTACAGAGCTTTGCTCTACCCTTCACGATAATTTTTGCTATTAGTCCTTGTGGCTGTGTGATGGTCTTAGGTGGTTGCAGTGGAAGGAGCACCCATTCAATTATGATGAGGGGTTCCTTCTGCTCTTTGTCCCACTGAAATATGAGGCCGTGAAAGCGTGGTACCTTCCCTAGAATGACAAGCTTAAAGGGTAGGGAGGGCTGATACATGTGTGCTTGTCTGGTGGAAATGAGCTCTTGCATCTTTTTGAAAGACTGCCTTGCCTCTTCTGTCAGGGATCTAGGGGATGCTGGACTGCCTTCCCCTTTAACAGGTTTGCAATAGGAGCTACATCCTCTGTGGTGAGTCCTAACCAGGACCTTAAATAATTCAGTGTCCCACAGATCTGTTGCACTTCCTCTAATGTTTTTGGGTTATTATTAATGGTGACAGGTGTTGGGGTGATAGAGGTTTCTGTGATTTTGAGTCTGAGGTATTTTCAAGGACTTGTTCTTTGCATTTTTTCAGGTTGTAATTCAAAGTCTTTGGCCTCTAGGGCCTCAACCACCGTGTTAAGTGTCTGCTCGAGATACTGATTATTGGGAGCACATACCAGTACATCATCCATGTAATGTAGGATGATGGCTTTCTCTGCTTTGGCATGGATGGGAGATAGAATTTTGGCAATATACTCTTCGCAGAGAGTTGGGGAATTTTTCATACCTTGGGGAAGCACAAGCCAATGGTAACATTCCATGGGAGTTTCACAATTAATAGAGGCCACAGAAAATGCAAATCGAGGGGCATCTGCAGGGTGGAGTGGAATATGAAAGAAGCAATCTTTAATATCCAGAACAGCTAAATGCCAATGTTGTGGGAGCATTGAAGGTGATGGCATACCTGGTTGAAGGCATCCCATGTCTTCAATAACCTTATTGATTTCTCTAAGATCTTGGAGGAGCCTGTATTTGTTCTTTCCTGGTTTTTGTATTACAAACATGGGTGTATTCCATGGGCTGCTGGTACGATATTCCCTTTAGCAAATTGTTCAGCTACTGTTTTGAGTGCTTCTAAGTTTTCTTCTTTTAGCAACCACTGGTTAACCCACACGGGTTCATCTGTTTTCCAAGTTAGCTTTTGTGGTTGGCACTCTGCTCCAGTGGCCGCAAGGGAAAATTTTGATGTCTAGGGGTGATATCAATTTTTGTTCCCCACTGAGACATGGCATCCTTTCCCCACAGGGTGAATTTGGTGTCCAGGACATATGGATGAAGTGTCGCTATTTGTCCTTCAGGACCTTCAATTTGGATGGTGTTTTTGGATTGCTTCGCAATTTGGGTACCTCCAATCCCTTGTATGATACCCTGAGACTGCAATTCCCATTGCGCAGGCCACTTATCAAATGGAATGACAGACACATCAGCACCTGTGTCTAACATTCCCATTATACTGATTTTATGTGATTTGTAACGGAGCTTACATTCTACTACAGGTTTATAGTTTCCCAAAACCTCAGTCCAACAGATGGCTGGGATATGACCATCTGTGGGCAGGTATTTGGGCAGTGGAATGGCCTGTGCAATGACTTGACCCTTTGGCATAAAGTACGGTGGATATATACATTGTACAATTAGGCTAGAACACCTGTTCTGATCCACTTTCATGAGTGTGGGTGGGTGTAACCTCTATCCCAGCAGGTGTCCCCAATAACAAAAAGGGATGTAAGGTCCGGCATGTGGTCCACATTCTGGAATGAGAGGGGTATTACAGTCTGTTTGTTGTTGTTGAAATGGTGTGTTTCATCACAGATTACCTTAAACCTGAGTCCAGAAGTCCAAGTTGCTTTGTCTGCAGCTCTTTTTATTTCAGAACGTGGAGCTGTTAGGACGCGTTGAGTCGCTAGTTTCCCTGCTGTTGACCTGGGGAAACAGTCTTTGGAGAGTTTTTATCAGCAATTATAATTGTTCTGCAATTGCGAGCTACATGTCCCTTTTTCTGACAATGATAGCATATAAAGTTACCTCGCGACTGAGTTTGCCCTGTACCCATAGCATTCTCCACAACCTCCCCCACCATCCCCACTTTTTTCAAAAGGGGAACAGCTGTGTTCAGCTGCACCTTCTTTGTACAGACTTCGAGGATGGATTCAACAGTTGGAGGGGAGTGCAAAGGAAGAGTCAGGATGATTTGTTTGCAAGCATCATTCATATTCACTTGGAGCAGTTCGAGTAGGAGCGCTTGTTGGAGGTCAGGATTAGGGACCTGGGAAAAGATAGCTCCGCGCAAACGGTTATAGAAGTAAATAATATTTTCATTTGGCAATTGTTTGATGTTGGTATAATGAGATGTAGGAGTCTGAGATGGTACTAGTGTTAAGGCCTTTTCAGCAGCATGTGTGATTTCAGTAAGAACTGGACGAGGGATAAGCATTGCTTGTTTTTGGGGATTTGCCATATTATTGTCACCAGATAAAAGGTCTAATGTGATATAATTGTTGTCAAAGTCCAGGTAATTATCTGGAGTTTGCCACAAAATTTGCAATAAATCAGATAAAATTATTTTCCATTGTTGTTTCCACAACACAAAATCACCAGGTGTGATTTTGATATAGAGTTTGCATTGTTGTAATTAAATCATGAGGTACAAGTAAATGAGTTGCAAAAGTAGCACTTAAAAGGCTCTTAAAATAATTACTATGCATCCCAAACTCCTTAATTGCTTTGCACAAGTCCTTAATATTAGAATAAGGAAAGGGCATCCAGCCAGGGTTGGCTCCCGTGCTAGTACGAGAGACCGTAGTAGCAGCTGGAGGTACTTCCAGGTAACCATGGGTTTCAGGATTTAAGGAGGTAGTCACATGACTGTGGGAACCTGGGGCAGGACGATGGGAAGCAGGGGAGGGGAGTGGAGGGGCAGGGGCAGGGAGTGGAGGCGGGGACGTGGTGGGAGGAGGGGAGGGGTTGGGGCGGGGTTGTGGGAGGCAGGGGCGGTACTTGAGTCGTGGGTGAGAACAGAGGGGGGGTGAAACATGATGCTTTGGGGGCGGGGACAGGTTCCAACACGGGAGGGGATGGGGACAAGAAGGGATTCGTGGGGTGGGGGAGAAAGGGATTGTGGGGGAGAAAGGGATTGTGGGAGGTGTAGTTTGGGGATGAAGAAACGTAGCATCCGCCATTATTGGAGACAAACAAACTGGGAGAAAAGGGGCTGAGGGGAGGGGGTTTTTCCTGGCCTGAGAGCAGACGGCAATGGCTGTTCCTGGGAACAAAGAGATCAGGGGAGAAGGGGTTTTTCTGCGTGCTTAAAACATGAGGGCTACAAACTGGGGACAAAAGAATGGAGAAAAGGGGTTGGAAAGGTCCTGGGACTGGCTCTGGATTCCAATCCAAGGCAGGGTGCTGAGGAAACATGGGTGAGCCAGGAGGACGATGGCCCTCCTGAGCTGAAAAGCAGTCTTATCTAGCTGTGTTTTCCAGCGTAGGGGAAGAGGGGTCAGGGACACAGGGGTTGGAAGAGGGTGTAAGGGAATTAAAAGAGGGTTTTTGCAGTGGCTTTTCATGTACTGCTTTTTTCTCCAGCAAAGTATAACCTAGTAACAGGAGAGGAAAAAGTTTTGAAACTGTTTCGTCTCCTGCACGCCTAAGAGAGGAGAATTTTCTCCCCACCTTGTCCCAAAATTCAGAAGATCTCATATCCTTGGAGGATAGATTAGGAAAATACTGAAAAAGCCATCATACAAAAGATTGAACTAGATTTTTTAGGGTATTTATGCCCAGTACAAGAAAGGTAGCTTTGAACTTGGTAGTATATTTCTCTATGGTGTGCAGAAACCTCAGATCCCATAACAAATGCAGCACCACAAACCTCAGCCCCAAATCTCAAAAAAGAGGAAAAAAAAAAAGAGAAAGTTTGCACCAGCACCAGCTCAAGACAGGAGCCCCTAAAACAGCAGGGAAATACTCACCAGAATTCTGGATTTACCACACGAAAGCAGGTCTGGAGAAAAAAATAAGCAAAGAGGGTCTTCTACATTCCAGCCGTTCCCTCGCCACGTGGTGTGGGGGAGGGTACAGGCTGAGGCTCCGGGCTCACTGTTACACAAAAAGTAACAGCTCGCTACAGAGAGCTGGCATGGCAGGACGTGCAGAGCTAACTCCAGCAGACACAGCTGCTGGGACACCCTGAAAGTCTCTCAGAACTGGGGCTCAGAGAGAGCACGTTGGGCGCCAGATGTGGAGATACTTACAGCTTTTTACCAGCTAGGCTCGTAGTTCAATGCCTTAGAAAGCCTCGGGCAGCCTAGAGAGGTAGCACGGGCAATCCAGCATTTCAGTAGCTCTAAAAGCGGCAATAGTAGCTGCAAAGCTGATACCACCAGCAGAAGCAAAGAGGGAGAAATACAGCTTTTGGTTGCCAATTCCTGCAATTAGAAGCTTTCAAGTAGAAACAGAGACAAGATGTTCACAGAAAGGGTGCAAGCCAAAGAGGCCGGGCCCCCTCTTGGTCCTTTCTTTTATTGGGAGAAGGGGAAAGGGGAGGACTGGGGGCGTACCCAGGGTGACCGGCCAATGAGACACTGCTAAAGAGTCTGAGTTACATTTGGTTTTGCCCGCGTTTGGAACAAAGGGCTTCAGAGCACATGACAGAGGCAAGTGTCTTGGGGAAGGGAAGCTCGGAACAGGCAGCAACAATTAATAGGGTTGTATTCTGGAGATTGCAGAGATTGAAAATTATGTCCCATCAGGAGCCTTCCTCCTAATCTTCCTCATCCTTCTCCATGCCTCTGGAAAGGAGAGTGCTGCTGGGCCTGCTTGTAAAGCAGTATACAAACTCCTGCCTCACTAGCAGTGTCTCTGGATCCCAAAGCACTTTGTGCTCTTGCTCTCTCTCTCTGCTTCTATATTTGGAGAACTGTACTTATTCTGTTAGTGTAAGAGGTTTCTTTATTTTTTTTCTCCTATGTGTTTTTTTTTCCTTAAAACTGTAGATCTTGTAATGGTTCTGAAGACTATAGGTATTGTCACTGGGGACCATGTCTAGAAAATATCTATTCATTTAAACTCAAGAAAACTGATGGTGCAGGAAGACAGGAAACTATAACTTAATTGTTGCATGACTTTGTATTAAGGTGCTGTGTGAAATAGCAGTAGAAATTCAAGCTAAGCAGTTAAACTACTTAATATTCTCCCTTAAAATATTGGCAGTGTAGTTCTGTAAGAGTAGTCTGACTGTCAGAACTCCATTGCAGAGATATTTTAGATAAAGATTGCAAAGGAAAAATTGTCTCTAGAGGATATCAAGGAACTAGGGGAACTAACAAGAAAGCCTGGTTATGGATTGGTTTTGGGCCTTTCTAAACTTATTTTACTAACAGGCATGCATAACAGTATTTCTTCCTTTGTTACATTGTGCTGTATAGGCTTCATTCCTCTTTTTTCTGCTTGTGTTGCAAGTGCGGCTAAGTTGGATTTCCTTGCTGTAGAATGGAGAAAAATTAATATTTTTAGACCATTGCCTGCTTATTTCTTGTTCTAGATGCAGCATAGTTTAATTTACTGCATGTAAGGGCTGTTGCAGGAATGTTAATATCTAGACTTCTTTCAGAAATGTCTCATTACACTGTCATTTCAAGGTTCTTTGTTCATAGACTAAAACCTGACATTAAGCTGGTTTTTTTGTTTGCTTCTGATAAATATTTTTGGTGACTAGATGTGGAAAAAAGCTGTATATCTTAAAATTAATTGTCTAGTTCTAAAGACAGGAGAACTCCTCTCTTGACTTCCTGACAAGAATTTTCGAACAGGGCAAAATTCAGGAAAAAAAATACAAGTTTTTACTACCATGATTTCTTAGTATTTTCACTATAGATAGCATCTATTCTAGAATTCAACCTAAGATAATTTAGTTGCTCTTAAGTCATTAAAAGCTAATGGTTAACTCCCTCCAATCTTGTAATTAAAACAAATTTAAGGTAAATGTTTATTCAGAGATACCTTTATCCACTTACTTGCACAGTTTAGAGGAATGATCACTTAGGTAC
Organism: Corvus moneduloides; assembly: GCF_009650955.1. Lineage (NCBI taxonomy): Eukaryota > Metazoa > Chordata > Aves > Passeriformes > Corvidae > Corvus > Corvus moneduloides. The sequence goes on from NC_045511.1 coordinate 23,389,309, forward strand.
CTAGAAAAATTCTGAAGATACCTATATCCCTGGAATGAGGTACTAAACTGAAGTGAAAGGCATGAAGATAAAGCTGAGTACTTGATAATACACTTTTTGTTACCTCATTTGATTCCCAGAACTCTTGCTTGATTCCTGCTATGAAAATGAGCTTTTCAAGGTTGTGTGGAAGAACAAAAAAGGAAAACCTTAGAGACATGGACCATCATTCAGCTATTGGAGTAACTTTCACAGTCAGTGATATGTTATTGCCATGAATATTTCCTGCAGTGCTTCAGCTGGTTGCCTACCTGCTGAACTTGAGCAGCATACGATAGCAGAATATGGAGGCATTGGAGAACAGGCATTTAAAACAAACCCAGAGAACTGCTGAAGTGAGAGGAAATCCACTGTCTATTTTTTTTCCTTTTAAAAAAAAAAACAGCTTAACACTGCCCTGTACATAACCTACAGGTAACTTCATTAATCTTTAGTATAAGAAGCTCTATGTTCACTGTCATTATACCAAAAATTTAAGAGTTTTGTTGGGATTTTTCTTTGCTCTACTATATAAGCCTTAATTTTCAGTACTGGGCTGATTTGTCCTCAGTTTGCAACTCTGCCATCTTCCATGCTGTTGATGTTGCTAAATTTGTGAGACTAATGTCTGTGCTGTCCTACAGCTAAATTAAATCTGTGCTGTGGAAAAAACTCTTTACTCTTCTAAAGTTTACTAAGATCCGTCATGAGTCCCTTATGAATGGGAAGTTCAGACAAAAGAGAAATGAGTTTAGGTAAACTTTCTCATTGCTCTTCATGTTTGTTCAATAGCAAGAGCTTTATTTCCCAAGGTATGGTAATCCTAACTCTTGGGATTTCATGTGATGACAATACATTTTAAGTGCTGTCTGTGGTTGTCTTACAGTGTTTGTATGAAACTCCCCTACCTCTTTTCTTTCCCTTCCTTCTCTGGAAGGTACCAGGTATGGGCTTCCTGAGTATTTGGTTGAGATTGGCACATATAGAGTCATCCATTTTTTCCCCAGACAGACTGTTTTATAGGATTACATACCTGTGAGTCGTAGACTTGTTAAGGTTGGAAAAGACCTGTAAGATCACCAAGTCCAACAGTCAGCCAAGGAGCACCATGATGGTCACCACTAAAACATGTTCTCAAGCACCATATCCAAATGTTTTTTTAGTGCTTCCAGGGATGATGACTCCACCACTTCTCTGGGCACCCTGCTTGATAACCCTTACCACAGATAAATTTTTCTTAATACGTACTCTAAATCTCCACTGGTGCAAATTGAGGCAATTTCCTCTTATCACGTCACTTTTTACCATGAGAAGATGACGACCCCCATCTGGCTACAACCTCCTTTGAGATAGTTGTAGACAGTGATAAGGTCCCCCCTCAGGCTCTTTTTTTCTTCATGCTATATCCCCCCAGCTGCCTCAGCCGCTCCTTATACAACTTGTGCTCCAGTCCCTTCACCAGCTCAGGCTCTTTTTTTCTTCAGGCTATATCCCCCCAGCTGCCTCAGCCACTCCATATATAACTTGTGCTCCAGTCCCTTCACCAGCTCTGTTACCCATCTGAAGATGCCATCCACCCTAGTGGATGTGCCAAAATGTTACCAAAAGGAATTGATTTCAGAAGTATTTGAAGTTACGAGCTTTCCTGACTTGCCTCCTATGTAATATAAAACTTCTATTAATTGATGCAAATAATCATAAGTGAACAGTTTTTCTGCTAATGAAAGTCCATAATTGCTGATTTAAGTAGAATTCTGTCTGCTCATAGGCATCAAATTTAGCCTGGTTTGTATAAAACTTTGCATCTAGCTGTATTCATACATGTTTTGCATATACTTCTTAGCCCACAGTAAAATGTTGCAAGGTTGTTGTTTGGGTTTTTTTATTTGGTGTTCTTTTCTTTTCAAAGGTGTGGGGTGTTAAGGTATGCAAATAGAGAGCAAGTTTTCCCTCTGTTGTCCAAATAGCTCACAGATTTTCGCTAGTCTTATAGAGACACTAATATTTCAAAGAAAATAGATTTCTGGTAATCATGAAATTATTTTCTACTGACTTCCTGTTCCTTATGTCTCTTTAAGTACTGTGCAATATCCTACTTCAAGCTGAAAAAAATCGGTTAAAACTTCAGGTCCTTGAAAATGTAATGGACAGTATATAATTATGTTTCTGGCTAAGGTAAATGTATTTTTTACTTAACCTTACAGGTTTAATGTAAGTTTATAGATAATTTTTCTCCCCTCAAATCCTGAAAAATGGCAGGTATTACTTGAGATGGTATGCTAATTCCTAAATGCTTAAAAATCTAATACTAAAAGCTGATTCTTAAATGGAAACAAAGCAGCTTAGAAAAAAGCTAGAAGGCACTGCCTGTGTCATATTACATAGCTACAGAACACAGTCAGTAAAGCTTGTATTTTGAACTTCATAGGTAAATAGGCAGGTATGTGTATTAACTGGTAACTGTATACACAAAACTTACCAAGCTTTTTAGCAGCAGCTTCCTAAACATTTGCTGACTTCGAATAAACCTGATTCAAATCCAAAACGTAACAGCAAGGACAGGTAGAACCATTGTTGGTATAGGAAAGATTTTGATTTGGTTACTTGATTGTAACTTCCACTTTTTTATTATCTCAAAGCTTGTTTTGAGATATGAAAGTTATTATATATCTATATTGTATGTGAAAGTTGTATGTGAGACAAAAAGCAAAATCTGAAGTCATACTCATTACACAAGTCCACTGAGTATGTTTGTTCTACTTTATAATTTTAACTTCAAGATGGTATTGGCAGTTACTTCCTGTCCAGTAAAAGGTTACATTTCAAACAGTTTCCATACAATGGAAGCCAGTGTTATGCAATACTTCCCTCAAATGTGTACAATTTTTATCAGACCTCAGAGCATTTTATGAATATGGAAAAATCTGTGGTTTTCTGTTGCTTTGAACTGTGTGCAGAGCTTGTTGACTTGGACTCCTTAAACAACACTGATGCTTGGATGCTGTAATTTATGAATTAGTTTTAACTAGAGCTGCACTTTTAATCACTCTCCTCGTTTCTTTTCAGGGATCTCTTCTCAGGCTGCTTAGAGTAACAAAACTTGCTACAGCTTCAGAAACAAGCTAGGGGAGAATATTTTTAAGACTAGCGGGACACCGGGAAAAAGCTGTGGGAGTAGTTTGGTGACATTTGGAAAAAGCAAAAAGGTCTTTGTCCTATCCTAAATATGAGGATAATCAGCAAATGCCTGAAATACCTGAAATAGTAAAATACTGCCTGAAATGTGCGGTGTTCATGTTGTCTGACCTGGGGAGAAATTTCCTTGGATGACAGCTATTATGGAAGTTCAGAATTCACTATATGCAAAATGACCACCTGCACAATATGTGTGATGCCTATTGCGAGGGTTTGCAGTCCTCAGGACTGCTGGATACTCTGTGCTGAGCATGCAGTCATGTGGCAGGGTCTCCTGTGCCCGGGGCTGTAATGGCATGAGGATAGCACACTTTTTGTCCAGTCTCCACCGCTCCAACCAGCTTGGAGTGTGGGTGCACTCCCATTTTGAGCACAGGGATACTGTCCTGTTTTTGGATGCATGTGGCATCATCTTTCTCTGAAACTCTTTGTATGAAGCCTGATGGATGAAATCTTGCTCTGCAAATCTTTCTTGCAACAAGAAAATATCTCCAAGGCATGTTGTGTTGGACTTGTTTTGAAAACAGTGTTGTATGTGGACTCTGTGTGCATAAAAGCCAGGAAGTTTGAAAAATGCACTGGAGCTTGGAAGATCCATATTGGAGAAATAGATATTGACATGAATCTCATGGAATTTTCACTATCAACACTGAGCTGAGTAAGAAGACCACATCACATGTGCTTATTCATCCCCTTTTTGTCATAATGGTTGGGGAAAATACCTCTGCTGAGAAATTTTAACCTTCCAGGTGGCAGGCAGTGCCTGTAGTGGTTCCTTTTTAAAAAAAACTCAGTTACTCCACGGGCCACAGTCCACTCAGTGTTAGGCTGTTTCTGTGTCTGCTGTCTGCTTCTGCTTGGGCAGCTCTTTGCTCCAGGCCTTGCTTGAGAGTCATTGCCCTTGTCTCTTTTTTCTTCATCTGCAGTCCTGGCCTGGTCTTGTGTCCATACAGGGAAGTTCCTGACCTCATCCTACATAGTGCAGCAACTTCTCTGCTGAAACATTGTCAATTTAACCTGGTATGGAGGAGGAACGGAGGGTTGCATCTAGTTTTTAGTATGTTTTTTAGTGTCATTAACACTCCATAAGGGTAGGCAAGTAGGACATCAAGTAATGTTGTAGAAGTTCATACTTTCTTTTCATGTTTTCTGAGTAACTAAGACAATGGAATCCCAGCCTTGAGAAATTGTAGGTTTTATGGTATTCATGATAATTTTAGAGTCATGGTAAGCAATAGTGTGAGGGAAGAAATAAGCAAAAAGAGGTCTTCACCACTAGTGCTGTAGAAGTACTAGACACATTAAAGAATATATACCTTTTTTAAAAAAGAAGCATACATTAATTATGGATTAGCAAGAAAACTTCTTTCTAACCTTCTATAATAACTTAAGCTTCTTTCATGCAAGCTTTCATTAGTGTAACATGTTTCCTATATTGAGCAGTCTGCATTTCTTTTTTAAAGTTGTGTTAAGATGTCATAATGGAAAGAGTGGTTGGAAACTATTCATTCAACTCTTAGTAAACAGGTTTATCTCCTAAGCTTAGCATAGGACTGATCACGTATCAATGAATGAATTTCTATATTGATTATGGAAAAGTCTGTTAAGACTCTGCCTGCTAAAATGATAGTTCTTTTGCTTCTTTAGTCATCACGTTGCTTCTCAGGTCCAGGAGGACTTGGCACTTACTTCTTGTTAGTCTTCGGCCATTGTAAGATTGCAGCCTAAGGCAATTAAGAACAGCAGGATATGAGCCTTAATGTTTTTGCCACGCCTGAGCGGACATTTCTAATAGTCAAACTGTGTTACTATGGCATTCTGGTTAGTTTGTTTTCTTTTTGTCCAGCATCAGTATATTTCTGGAAAAATGAATTACTTTTCTTTGTAATTAGTGAGGAGTTCTTGTCTTAGTTCCTGTTAATGTCTTTAATGAATACTAAATAGCTTCTGGTAATGAAAGAACAAGAAGAGAGAGGTGAAAGGGGAAGAGAAGAGAGGGAAGAGTAAGAAACTGATAGGGTGGTTTATTTTTTTTACAGGATTCTTTACAGCTGTTTTTTTTTACAAGATTTTTACAGGATTCTTTAAAGCTATTCTTCCTTTCTCAACTCTATATGGGCAAAAATGGGGGATGGTGCTATGCAGGGCCAACAGTTGTACTTAATGATCCTTGAGGATCCCTTCCAACTCAGCTTATTCTGTGATCCTGTGAAAAATAGGGGACTTATTTTTTATATATAGAAATATATATTATAATAAAAAAAAAAATAGTAATTTTTTGACCACTTAAGAAGGCAAAGAGGAAGCTATCCTCCTATTTAACTACTATTCCGGTAAATAATATTATTTCAGCTGAATCAATTGAAACTTCCAGGCTGGGAGGGAATCATGTCCTTGTGTGGACAATGGAAGAGCAAATCTTATAGGTAAAGATGAATTGGCTGAAGTTACAAATATTTCTATATGTTTTATATATTACCTGTTGCTTGTTTACAGATGTTTTAGGAAATATAAAATTTAAGTAGCTCTGTATAGTATGTTGCTACAGAAAAGTACAGATGATGTAATTGTACAGCAGCTTTGAAGGACTTCAGTAATGCATCAGTGGCTGATTCTATAACACATTTAATCCTATAGACATATGGTGCATAACTTCCATTAGTTTGCAGAAATAATCTTTATAAATGTTCATTGTCAAGTGTCAAAACAGTGGTCTAATTCTAGAGGCATCTGAAGTTTAGTGTCTTTGTCAGAAAAAAATCCTAATTTTTTTCTCAGTAATCTGGCAAAATCATGATTTATCCAACTCATTTAACAAAGGGAGCTATGCTTTTCCCACAGAGTGAAGACAGCTTGTCATTCAGTATAGCTGTACTTAAAACATGCAAAGAAAAGACTGTAACTCTAGTTTTATCAGAAGTGATTAAAGAAGTGTAAGTAAGCTTCATTTATGCTGTTCCATACCTAACTGCACTGTCTATGCCAGACCCACAATGTGCCCTGCAAGGTGCTCTGGTTTGTCTTGAGCAGCACTGCTGAAAAATCAGCAGGAACACGCAGGCCACCTCATTGAACAAATTGAGGATATTTAGGTGGGGCTGTGGAAGATTTTTGTGCTGACAGTGCTGGAGAGCAACATTTCAGGGCTGAACGGTTGGCTTTTACTGACGCTTTAGTCGCATAGTGCTCACCTACTTTTTACATATTAAAATCCTGACCTGTGGTGTGTTGAAAGTCCCAGTTATGTGATATACTGTACTGGGAGTGAACTGAGCATTAGTGCTGGTCAAATGTATATTCATTAACCATGCATCTGCATCTTGGATTCAGTTCTTCTTTGGTCTTTAATTAATGTGGTCAGAACCTTTATAGTTTCCTTTCAATGTCAATATTAATCAAAACAATTGTCAGGCTTCTAAGATTTTTTCCATATTTTTTGCATGGTCTCTTTAATTTTCCAGGGGTTAAAAAGCTGGTGCATTATGTTAATATGCACCCTATATATTAACATATACTTATCTGGGAGGTACATTTAAAAATATATCTAATATTGAAGACAACTAAAGTTAAAGTGTGATTGAAGAAGTAATTGTAGATATTCAAAAGAGCAGAAATAATTAGTTTGTTCTGTTAGACAAAAGGTCTATAAAAGCCAGTCACCTTTGCATAACATTCGTGTGCAAGAGATTTGGATCAGGAAATTAGCTATGCAACCTCCTAAAGCTTGGTGATTTACAAGGAGAAGATGAATTGATGCTGAGGGTACGTATCTGTGGAGAACTTCCATGTGCATTGATCCCCTTGGCCTGCCTTCCTCCTTCTTTATCTTTCATTGAAACTCTGTTTTGCTGTCTCTGATTTGTTCTGCATACTTTCTGTCATTTCGTCCAATGTAGGAGAACACCACGTCTGTTGTCTGGTGAACTTCAAGGAATCTTGACTCCCACCTGAGTAATACAATTCTACTACTGAAAGCTGCTCTTCCTGCCAAGCAATAGAGACATTTCAGAGAGTTCACATGTACCCCTTTGTAATGAGGCCAAGTTAAACCCCTTTGACTACAACTAACCAAATTCTGTGGGGTTTTTTACACTTCCTTTTATTTGGGGAAAAATGTATGAAAAACATACCTCTGAAAAGAAAGTGAGGGCAGGTCAAAAGGTGTATTTTTTTCACACCCTGAAAATGGGAGTCAAAATACCTAGAAAGTTAAATTCAACCTAAAATCCCAGTATTTTGTATCTTTGGAATTTGATGGCAGCACTCCTTAAAGAGTACAGCAATCAACATGTCATTAAAATGTAGCCAAATTTAAACTGATAGCTACAGTATCATAGAATAGTTTGAATTGGAAGGGACATTAAAGACAATCTAATTCCAACCTCCCTGCATGGGTAGGGACACTTTCCACTAGATGAGGTTGCTCAATACCCAGTCCAGCCTGGTCCTGAACACTTCCAGGGGTGGAACAGCCAGCCACATCATCTCTGGGCAACGTGTTCCAGTGTCTCACCATCCTCACAGTAAAGAACTTCCTCCTAATATCTTATCTAAACCTGCCCTCTTTCAGTCTGAAGCCATCTCCCCTTGTCCTATCACTTCATGTCCTGGTAAAAAAGTCCCTCTACTAGCTCTCTTGTAGGTCCCCTTTAGGTACTGAGAGGCTGCTCTAAGGTCTCCCTGGAGCCTTCTCCAGGCTGAACAATTCCAACTTTCTAAGCCTTTCCTCATAGGAGAGGTTCTCCATCCATCTGATTATCTTGGTGACTTCCTCTGGACTCGCTCCAACATCTCCATGTCCTTCCAGTGCTGGGACCCCAGAGCTGGATGCAGCACTGCAGGTGGGGTCCCAGCAGAGCAGAGCAGAGGGGCAGAATCCCCTCCCTGGCCCTGCTGGCTGCGCTGCTTTGGATGCAGCCCAGGACACGTTTGGCTCTCTGGGCTGGGAGTGCCCATGGCTGGGTCATGTCCAGCCTCTCAGCCACCAGCACCCCCAAGTCCTTCTGGGCAGGGCTGCTCTGATCTGTCCATCCCCCAGCCTGTGTTGATACCAGGGTTGCTCTGATCCAGGTGCAGCACCTTGCGCTTGACAGTGTTAAACCTCATGAGATTCCCATGGGCCCACTTCTTGAGTTTGTCCAGGTCCCTCTGGATGGTATCCCATCCCTCAAGTGCATCAGCTGCGCTACTCAGCTTGGTGTCAAGTGCAAACTTGCTGAGGGTGCAATCAGTCTCATTCTCTATGTTGTCAATGAACATATTAAAACTGATGTCCATTGGGACTCTGAGCCATTGATCACTACCCTCTAGATGCAGCTGTCCAACCAGTTCCTTATCCACAAAACTGTCCATCCACTGAATCTATCTCTTCCAATTTAGAGAGAAGTATGTTGTAGGGGACTGTGTCAAAGGCTTTACAGAAGTGCAGATAACTGACAACCACAGCCTATCCCTTGTCCACTGATACAGTCACTCCATTGTAGAAGGCCATCTTATCACCTTCTTAGTGATATTAAAATGTTTTTAGATTTCTGTGCAATGCTGTACGTCTTGGTAGTGTTCATGGGGAAAAACAGTTGTAAATTCTAAATTATAATAAGGGGTTTTTTTGCCTCATATAATTTTATTTGCTAAGCAATTTACAATTTAAAATTTATTTTATACATTATTTAATGTTGGCATAAATACATTCAGGTGTAAAGCTCCAAAGAATGAGGGATTCACAACACATGTTCCTGGCCTTAGTTAATGATAGTTTTAGAGTAATTGCATTGAATCAGCCGGTTCAGATCCAGATTATGGCCTAAAATTGATGAAAATAATCAGAATGTTAGAAGATTTTGGAGAAGAAGTGGACTTGAAGTCATGCACATTCTACAGTGTGTGGTGTAATGAGATGAAGTTACACAGGTATTAATGCCATTTAGTTTAAAGGGATAGATGGGCAGTGAAGAGCAGGGGAGATGATGGGATGGGGCTGAATCTATATTAGAGATGTCTCTATTTATCTGACTCCACAACTGGGTGCTGATATTTGCCTTAGAAGGCTTACATTTTGCTTGTATATATGTATCAACAAACTTACCTGCTCTACACAGCAACACATGCAGAAGTCACCAGGCAAGGTTTATCATGCAGAGTTACTTGTGTACATCCCGATGGGCATAACTGGCAGATAGCTTGTGTGCAGTGATAGTATGGACAAATTAGATTCATGACTTCTTCTCTCTATCCTTCAGGGAACAACCCATCTTCAGCACCCGAGCTCATGTCTTCCAGATTGACCCAAACACTAAGAAGAACTGGGTTCCCACCAGCAAGCATGCTGTTACTGTGTCCTACTTCTACGACAGCACAAGAAATGTCTACAGGATAATCAGTTTGGATGGCTCAAAGGTAAATTTTATTTCAGAAAACCTGGTTGTGTGAAACATTTTTGTTATTATTTTCTGGTTTGATGTTCTTCGTATTTCTTCTCATATATTTGTATCATTAACTGACCAACAGATTACTGATGTGTTAAAATGGTAACGTTGCCTCATTATATGTTTTAAGTGTTTATTTGTAAATTCTGTTTTCCATGCAGTTGTAATGACATCAATAACCATTGCTGAATTGAAGTGATGACCTGTTCCTTGGTTAATGCTGTGAGAAGGCTAAAAACACCCATATTTGTACAAAAAGTACAAATAGGGTTCCAATAACGTTTTCATTTCTGTACTCAGTCATTTATCAATATAATTAGCTTCAGCATTATGAAGGACATCTGTTCAGTGGCCATAATCCTTTAGTAAATCCTTTGTTGTGTAATCTTCCAACTTTTGCTGTAGAGAATGCGAGGATTGCTTCCTAATAAAGCCTGCCTAATAAATGGTAAGCTTTTATGAAGACTCAGTTTTGTTTTGGTGGGGGTTTTTTATGGTTGGTTGTTTGGTTTGGTTTGGTTTTTTTTCTCTGTTTTAACTAGAAAGGATATTGTGCTGAGCTGCTGCTGTTGTAAGACATGTTATCTAAGAAATTAGTTCGATGTGCAGAAAATCTTTGACTGTTTCTACCCAAGTAGCTATAATAACAGTAACTTTACAAACAGTGTAGCAGAAAATTCTGCGCTAAGGGCATTAAAGATATACGGACTGTAATCAAAAGTTGTGATCCTTTCCAGAGACTTTCATTTGAAGCTTTTGGAGATGCATCAGTTAAAAATGATTGGAACTGTTAAAAGCATGGCAGAGAGTGTTTTATGACTACTTATTGAAAGCTGAAAATTATTACCCTGCATTTTTTAAAATATCTAGAGTATTGCTATTTTAAATGTAAAAGGAGAATTTCTATCACAAAGAAGTATGTGGAAATTGATCTCATAGTCAAAAATCCCTGCTTCAAGTGGCTGAGACTGGTATCAGAGCCTACCAGAATTTTTCCAACTTTAGGTCTTACTTTGCTTTTTTCCTTCTCAGCCTTCCTTCAAATGATCCCATTAGTTCTGTCAAATAATTCAAATACCTTTTGAGTCAGTATTTATGAATAAAGACACTGGGATTGGGACTAGATGATGTATGAAATCAAGACTACCAGTTATAAAATGTAGTGCTTTAACTGATCTGGAGTATATACAAAATCCTTATTCTGATATCCACTGGGGTTCCTCTGCCTTCATCCCGATGCTGCATCTCCTGCTGAGTGCCTGCTGAATTAAATTGTCAAGTAGTTGTTAATCTATTTAGTCGTTCTTTTGTCTACTGCAGCATTCCCTTTACATTCAGTACTATTGGCAAGGTATACTGATAATACAGTTTATCACTTTTATTTACTCTGTGGGTGCTGCAATCCTAGTAATGTTTTCATCCAAGTCTTAGATGAAGGCCTAGAATCCCAGTTATCATTAAGAGAGTCCCATTCTTTCAAAGATTCACAACGCTGCTCTGAAACATACACAGGTGAATAGTAGAGGGACACATGGAAGAATTTAAAGTGTGTTTCCAGCATAATTCCCAGAGAGTTCCTTTATTTTTACTTAAAACCCTGTATTTTTTTAGCATGTCTGTACATATGCAATATGGTATGTACAAAGAGTTAAATGTAAATATAAAGCATTTTTAAGTTTGAGTGCACCCAGAGAGTGTCTCTGATGTATGGCATATAGCTGGGTGTCAGTAACACTACTGACAACATACATGTTGCCAAAAACACTTGTCAGACTCTACTGGTGTTGAAGCTGTCACGCTCTTCCCTTAGAGGGAATAGAACCAGACAGATTTTATTGTATACCTGGGTGCTGGCAGGGTTTACAGCATCGTTTGGATTTGTATGGTGGAGAGAAGGATGTGCATGTGACTGCTCAGTTCTCAGGTGCTGAGATTTAGCCAAGACAGGTGCTACAGACTCAACTTCTGCTTCCTTTTGATGCATTCTGTGTCATGTTTTCTGAAGCTGCAATCTCCTCTTGAAATACCTCGCACCAGATATGATGGATGTCCCTCTATTTGGAGTACAAAAAATGTTTAAGGACCATAAGTTGTTCAGTGTACAGGCTACATATTTTATAGTCATGTGCAATATTTGGAGCCCTGTTGCCCATGTCAAAGAAATCTTGATGCAAGTAATTTGATAGAACTTGAATCTGGTTTCTCTGACCTTTTGAGTAAATATCTTTTATGCGACCTTTTCCTTCTACCAGTCCCAAAATAAAGAGAAAGCCTGAAAAATAAGATTTCTTATGTAGTATGGCATGACAACATTGAGCAGTTGTTGCTAAGGCTTTCAGTTCTTATTAATTATATACTGATTTCAGAGTTCCTTGGAAAAATGTATTTCAGTACTTCTTTCTCCTGGGTGATGGAACAAAGCTTCCATTATTTCTCCAGGAACAGTGCAGACAGATGTTAGGATTATTCCGAGTCCCACTGTCTTTTCTGATTAGTCTCTGGCCATCTCTGAGAAAAGGAAGGACATCAAGTGTGGTGTGGTTCTTGCTGTACTAATTAAGTCTCTGATTTTTTTCACAGACACAAGGTAGGAAAAAAAATCTTAAAATTTTATGTTCACCTAAAACAAGAGAAGACTCTGGGAAAGAGTGGTTTTCCAGTCTGCAGGTTCCATGAACCTTGTATATGTTATTACTCAGTCTTGTCTCCCATCAGTGTTACTGCAGTAGATGATCTTTTTATTTTAATCCCTGTCTCAGTTTAAAGTGACAATCTTTTAAATGCTCGATAAAGGTTTTAGGTAAGACCTGTAAGCACAAGCGTTCAGCGCTTTTCCTTTGAAGAAGTTAAACAATTCTGTATCTTAAATTATTTTTCCCATTAATTTCAGCACAAGATAAAATCATATTTGACCACTACTATATATCTTGCAGCTGTTGGGGTAAAACAAACAGCTCAGACACATGCCCTATTTTCTCATAGATAAACTAATATGAAAGGAAAACATGAAAGCTATTTTATAATTCCAAAAAAGCCTGAAGATAACTAAGTCAGTTTTCTTCAAAAGCTAAATGTCTGCCTGTCCGATTGACTCTGTTCTGTTTTTAAGATCTTCTTGTTCATTTCTAGAAACAACATTCTTAAAAGTTGATGAAATATTTGACATTTGCTATACTTATAACTGCAATGAAATCTGGACTAGAGGAGAGCGGTTAAAGCAGTACCTATTTGAATGGATGAGACAGGCTTAATTATAAATTTTGATTTTGAAAATAAATGGGGTTTTTTTTAAGGTAAAGATATGAAGGTTTGCTATCTAGTTCTTTCCAGAGATAGCTGACGCTGACTGTATTTGTAAGATGCTCTAGCATTATACTTTTAAAGGCACAGTTTTGTATGTGAGAGATCTAGAATACCAAGGCTTTTAATACAGAGAAGATGGAAAGCCTTGATTTCCTTGTAAAATTGGTAAATTTAATGAAAGAGCTTTTTTTTTTTAATCACTGGGATCTGAATGTAGTCTTCCCAATCTTTGCACTAATGCTGTCTACTGAAGTGAAGCCTCTTTATTTTTCTCTATTGGAAGAACTCTTTCTCAACACAATTATTTTTAAGAAGTTTTCTTCCTACCTTTCTCTCTTGCAAGAAAGCAATTTGACAGTTGCTATAACCCAGCCCAAATGCAGACTGCTGTCAAAAGAGCTGTCCCATTCTGGACCAGGCACCAGGTTCTCTGTGCTGCAGCCAGTCATGTGGACAGTGGACTCCCATGTTTTTCCACTGGGTTAAGCTGCAACTAGCTATGTTGCTGTCACTGCAGGAAATGGCAGCTTTGAAGGCTTTAAACCTGCATTTTTCTTTGAGGTCTTAACTCTCTGGCATCGGAGTCTTCTTCTGAATTGAGGAAATCATGTCCATGACATAATACTCATGCTCTCAAATATGTGATGCAAGTTGCGATTAATCAAGCAATGGATGGGCCTGGGCTTAAGCAGACTAGACAACACAGCTAGAGCTCGAGTTGCATGGAAGAATCTGTTCTACACACTCCCCAGGATATTTAATTTCAAACATATTACTGTTGACAGCTTCCACAGGAAGTGAGATTGGGCATTAAATGAACTTGCACAGCTCTGTTCTGGGCTTCCGCCTGCTTATTTCAAAAGTGGGCTTCCAAGCACTAACAGTGGGAAAGAAGACAAGAAACATAAAAGTGAAAAAGAGTTTCAGAGCACCTCCTTTCTGAGAAGACCTGTCTCACATTATCTCTTTTGTCCTCTGTGGTATAGACAGCTGTTTTCTAGGTGGTGACTTGGAGGTGATAGTGCACATAGAAGTCTGATAGCTTTTTCTGGGCTCTGAACCTTATGCCTAAAGAAAGGAGAATAGTGTTTCATTTACCAGTGGCTTCACAGAGCAGCTTCTTAATGAAAATCTGAGGGATGTATTTTGAACAATTAATGCTTGAGATGGTTCTCCATTCTCTGGTCACACAACAAATCCTGTCTTTGATCTGATGAGGCTTGTTAGCTCAAATGTAAGTTTTCAGGCATTCCAGAATTTTAAAGGAGTTGCCTACAATGGTAGGCAAAATTTGTATTTAGACGCAAAGATTATTAGAGAGAATTGGCTATGTCCAGGTTTGCTCATCTTAATTAATGTGAGTATAGTGAAGCTACCAAAGTCACTGAGAAAGGGTTTTGTTAAATTTACCTGTGCTGCAGTATTTTTGCTTGTCTTTCTACATGTTGTAATACAATGTATTCTTGTGAACTTTCTTGCAATACTCCTCTCCACCGCTCCATCTGAGAATCACCATATGAACATAAGGTGCTGTTTGTGAGCTCAGCGGGCCCTCAGCTTTAATTTTTTCAGGCTTCCCCTTTAGAATTCATAGAAAATGTTAGTTTGGTGGTAGCTGTGCTGGAGTGGTACCCAAATCTCTCAGCAAAAGCAAAGGGTGCAAAGTAAACTTTTAAAAATAACTTTTTTTGATATCAATCCAGAAGTCCATATCACTCAAGTAGTATAGACTGATTTTGACTCCTAGAGGATCTTGGTCTTACGAGAGCGTTACTTGGTCTCTGTGATGTTAAAGTTTCTCAGTCATCATCCTGAGAAATAATGTTATGTTCTTCACATCTGTACAGTTAGTGCTTCACATACATACTCTTTAACATGATGGAAATACTGTTGAAATCCATGGTGAAACTTCAGTTTGCTTTTAGTAGAACCAGCATATCACCTAATAATTGCATTTTGTGTTTTGTATTATCAGAAGTTATGTGCTAGAAGATGATGTTCTTGCATCCTGTATATGCAAGAACAAGAACTAGAGAAGAAATTTATAACAAGAGTAGCTCCACTTCTGTAGTTGGTGTATGACCCTGCCGTTGTATGCCTTGCTTGTATGTGTGTAAAGGAAAGAGACTCTTGTAGAACAGAAATTTAAAAAGAAAATGTGCTCCTTTGTTTTATTGAGTGTTTTTCGGTGAGAATCTCATATGCAAAGGGGGTGGGGGGAGAGCAGCAGTGGAGATCACCAGGCAACTTTAGAGCCATTGCCTTAGGGGACAAAGAAATACAAATGTGAGACGAAAAAGGTCTTTGATAGTCCTTATATGTCGATACTTTAAAGAACTTAAAAGATTGCTTGCAATTGCAAATTGATGCCTATTCCCCTCCCCAGCTTTTCCACCTATTACAGAATGTATGCAAAAATATGCCTTTGCAATTTTAGCTGGGATTGAATTAGAAAACTGTTTCCTAGTTCCCAGTGTGTGTCTCATTTGGTTAATACAGATAATTGCCTATAATATTGGCATTTTCAATTATGAGTTGTCTTTAAGAAAAATCAAGACCACAAAACTAATTTTTTACAACTATTACCTTTTTCAGGCAATAATAAACAGCACCATCACCCCCAACATGACATTTACTAAAACATCACAGAAGTTTGGCCAGTGGGCAGACAGCAGGGCAAATACAGTCTATGGCTTGGGATTTTCATCTGAACATCACCTTTCAAAAGTAAGTATGACCAGTGGCAGCTATTCAGCTGGTGAAGCTACTTAAGTGTATTTTATTCCTGCTCACTATATCTTGACCCAGTACCCACTACTGTTGTTATTTAAAAATAATTTACGAAAAAATGTTCTGTGTAATGGAAATGTCCTTATAATGGAAAAACTTAAGACTAAGTGTGATATCCGCAAATTTTCTTTTAACTAATGGAGAAAGGGAGAGAGATTAAAGCATATTACACTTTGTGTTGTTAGTGCTTTCTAATTACAGATTTGTTAGGTTTTTCTTTTTTTAAAAATTGTTCCTCCATTACAGTTTTCATGATAGAATTTAAAGAAGTAAATGATTGGTGTTTCTTGTGTATTTAGATTGCCTTGGAAAAAACTGCTGGTAGTCTTCAGATGCATTTTTGTCTTTTAAGCTGCATTTACTTTCACTTCTCTACTATGTAGTGCATCAAATTACTGTTATTTCAAAGTTTGCAGCCTTGAAGTAAAGCTAGTGGGAAATATATTCAGTGTAAAAGAAAAATACGTTTTCCATCGGAATGCAGAAGTTGAAATGTTTGCTAAAGTCGTATGTACCATACATAAGTTTCTTTTCTAGTCTACTTCTGCAGGAAGGAAATAGACCATTCCAAGGAAAGCAGTAATCCCTGTTTCTCAAACTGATGGCATAGCTCCTCTGAGCATCCTTTCTATGTTACTTGTTTTTGCTACTGCCCTGGTATATGAGTCCAGGAACCTGGACAAGTGTGATTTTTCCTCAGATGAGGAATTTCAGTTCAGTTTAAGAACTTGTGTTTATATTAAGCAGAAAACTTTCATATTTTAAATAGAGAAAAGATTTGGGCACCCAAGTGGAATAAGACGAATACATAGTACATCTTTAAGTAAGGAATAATGGTGGCTAGGTATTTGAAGGAAGAGTAATTGTAACAGCTCTTTTGAGAAAGTACTTGTCACTATCCAAGGATAAGCATGGCCTGCCAAAGAAACATTAAAATGAGACCCAGTACAGCTACTTTATTTGGGCAAGTGTCAAACTTGTAAGATTTCTTTATTTCATAATCAGTTGGTTTTCCTTTCCACAAAGCAGCACAAACACAGGAAATTCTGAATGATTCTGGTATTGCGCGTGCAGTTGCACACCTATCCTTTCGTCAGTGAACTTGGAAACCTCATCAGTTAATTTGGTGTGTATGTCCTAGAAGCACTTGCTTACCAACATGGTAATAACTTTTCTTAATGTTTCAATGGCTTTAGCACAAATGCTAATCTAGTTTACTTCTCTCATAGACTAGCTTGGTTTTTTTATTCACAGATGCTTCTTTGAAGGCTAAGCATCCTGCTGTAGTCATGCACACTCTGTTTGCCTGACTTTAAACACTAGGTTATCCTTGCCACTGAAAATATGTTGGTTTTTTTTAATCTTCTTTGTCCTCAACTCATCTCTTGCCCTCCCTCTGTCATCTGAATTACAGTTCTTTCAATCCCATTCTTTTCACTGCCCTCAAGCAGATGTCTAGGACTTTTAAATATGCCTTTGACATAAAGCTCTATATTGCTGTTGAAAAATTAGTCTGAAAGGCTACAGTAGACATTTTTTCATAATTTTTTTTTGCTGATCAGCTACTCAGATTTCTGTTTTCTGGAGAATAAGCAAATTTATTAAGAAAAATACAGTCACAGACCTTTTCTGAAGATTATGGTGAATCTATGTGCCCTTTTCAGCACACTGTTCCTGTTGTATTATATCTTAATTATTAAACTGATACTCATGTGAGTTGCAACTGCCAATTGTTGCTACTAAAATTCCTAAATATAAAACTTTTAGTGTTATTTAAAAAAATGATAAACATATTGATGGGGAAAGAAATTTTTTCTTTAGACTAGAAGCTGTTCAGCCACTGGAGCTGGTAAATATGTTTGGTTGGGAATCAGAAGAGCTGAATTAGATATGCCCTGTAACTTTAGAGAAATCATGTCTATATTCTCTTTGTTTTATCTCTCCTTCAGATTACTTACTCTTGCTTCTGTGCATCATAACCAGGTTTACCAGAGCACTCTGATACAGCTAGCGCTTTAGGATTTTAAATGTTTTAAGTTCCAGGGAGCAAAAGGCAGCCTGCAACCACATAGAAAAAGTTGGTCTAGTCTGTGACCAATTTCCGCAGTTTAATGATGCAAATAATCAGAGCAGATAAAGTAAACTGTTTATTCTCACATCATTGTCTGCATATATTATAGTACGTTTGACTTTTGTACTGTTTAGTTTTTGTTCACATGCCCTTGTCCTTCTGAACTAATTGCTAGGGTAGAGTGCAACAATGGCAACCTCTTTTCTGAATTATTATTGTGACTAGGAATTAGTGGAGCGAGACTGTCTGATGGAAAAGTAATGTCACTCTAATAAACTTCACATACAAACAGCATAGAGGAAAATTAATTAAACATTTATTTCTCTTCTAGGCCTTAATATGTTAGACCACAAATTCACTTCAAGACTGCTCCATCAGATGTTGGTGATACTTGAAAGATAACTATGTTGGAGAATATTCACAGGACCACGATTTTTTAGCAGAGTCCCTCTTGCTGCTGCAGTTGGAGAAATAGAATGTCCCCTCACTTTCAGGAAAAACTGAGACTAATTTCTCATTCAAAATATGTCTATGCTTTTAATTGAATCCTGATGTATGAGAAGAAATACTCCTTTTAGGGTTTGCTGTCTTACCCTCTTGAGTTAGTTGACCTGATTCATTCCATAAAACTTAAGTGGGAAATGCCACCATGGATGCTGGAAGCAGCCTTTTGTAGTCTCCATGCACAATTTTTCATCTTTTCCTTAAAAACTTGATCTTCCAGAGAACTTCTCCTTCCATAGCATGAGACCTCATCTTTGTTATTCAGGAATTTTTTTCAAGAGATAGTTATCATCCGTCACCTGACTATCTCAAGGAATTCTAGGTAATTTGTGAAAATCTCCACTAAATTGGCCTTGGCTCACTCTTAGAATGTTGTCTGTTGATCTGTCTATTATATTTTTTTTTAACCATTTCTGTGGCTGTGATACAGAAGATCATATTTACTGCCTTTGTGTTCAGCCATTTATTCCAAACCTCAGCATCATATTTGCCGTTTAACAATCCTCTAGTCTTAAAGCTGATTTAAGTAATAGGTTGCCCATGAGATTTTGAGGTTTAGGCACAAGTCTTAAAAAAGTATCATCTGGTTCTGGTGATCTGTTGCCAATTTCATAATCTGAGACTTTTTTTTTTATGCTGGATTAAACTTTCAGGAAAAATAAACTTTCAAGTAATGTGAAATACAGGATACAGGTGGAGAGAAATTAAATTTCCTCAAATACTAGTAGCCTGCTAGGAGAAGGTTTATAGACTGTAAGAATTTTTTAGGTCTTGCATAGTAAGTGAAGTTCTGATTTAAAATAATTGGTGAGGTTGTGCCACGCAAAAGGTAGCCTTTGTACCATCTAAATACATTGAATGCAAAACAATTTCTTTATATGCTGCTGCCAAAGAGATTTAGAAGC